>NW_027497788.1:0-131273 GCF_021521415.1 Bidens hawaiensis | reverse complement strand
GATTTTAATAACTTATTATAAAAGTATTATTTATAAAATTAAAATCTAAGTATATTAAGTTATTAAAATCGTATTCATGTATATTAAATTCATCGGCTAGAGCCCCCGCGAAAGAAATTTGCGTGGCTCTGATACCAATTTCAGAGGTACCAGCGGAAAAATATGAACGATTTAAGATTATTAGTTCAAGTAAGTTATTATCCACGAAATTTAAGATTATATCTAAGTTTAAGAAACTTATGAATTTTATAAACCACATATTATAACAAATATTTAATAAGTATGCAAAATTTAAATACATAGGGATTATTTTTAAGTGTAATTTTAAAATTATTAAGGCAAGTATTTATATCTCTGTTTCAAATTAATTATGAGAATTTTCCTTATAAGACCCAAGAGATTTAAATATTTAAAATTATTTTAAAATTAAAAAGAACAAGGGTCCAACATGCTTCCGTACCTTTTTCCCCGTTTTGACCAAGATATCGCCGGGTTACACCAGGAGTCTTTTTACTAGGTTATTCCAGACCAAACCTAAGTAGCCTTAGGTAACTCCTCTCTGGCTCCTTCAGCAATATTCAGCTCAACCAGGTTTCGTTTCCTACTTCCGGTGTATGGTAAAAAGGAACAGTTCGTAGTTGGAGATTTCCTCTTTTTAAAAGAGAAATACTTCTAAATAGGAAGAACACTCAAAGGTATTATAAGGAAAGTGAAAGTTTTTATTTCATGATGGGCAATGAAGATGTGAAAGAAAGTACATAAGTAAATACAAACACTCTTATTTTTAATACATGAAAGCTTAAACACTCTTTTTTGAAATTTTGTTCCAGGCCCGATGATGTTCTTCTTCCTTCTTTTTCTTCTTATATAGGCCCCTTATCCCTTTAGATAGACTTCACCACTTTGTCATCTATATCTTGTTTCCATGTGATATTCTTTTTCTTGAAATTCTCCATTGTCAGATCATAGAATTTGGTGTTGAGATTCCTCATGGAAACTTGAAATTTGGCTTTTCTTTTCTCTTGCATCCATGTTCCCTATGGGAACTCTAACATTTGGATTTATATGATCCATGCATTCTGACTTTTGTATGTATCTCATGAGAGTTTATCCATTATTTATTAAATCATTATTTTTATAAGATTAATTAAAATCTTAATCTTCAGATGATGTTTGACTCTCTTTAGGAGAATCAATAATCATATTGTCCTTTTTCTTAGAACAAGCTGGACAAATATTGTGTTGATGTTTTCTGGTTAAGCACAGTTTATATTGAACTTGAGGACTTGATGCTATAACACCAGTATCCAAAAATCTGATTTTATCCTCTATATATTTTTTAGCTGCTGGAGGAGTTCTCCTTGCTGGAGCTATCATAACAGAGGAATGCATCTTACTTCCTCCATAAGTTCTAAATTCTCTTTTAAAAATATTTTCTAAAGTACAAAGAACTATCTTCATACCAAGTGCTCTTCTGTTATGAATATCATTTTCATTAAAACTTTGAAAAGTTTTTAATCTTTCTGTCTCTATATTGTAAGAAAGAGATGCATGAACCTTTTCTATTATAATCAGATGATATGCAGGGTAATTATTGTTTTTATAAAAATCAGGCCCTGCAGAAAAATAGTTTTAACACCATAACATCACTTGGAGTAATAGTAGAGTTATATAGATAACTGTCCCTTACTCCGTCCCTAACCCATTTTGGTAAAAAGGAAATTTCTGGGAAATTTGGTGATGTAAGATATATTGAATTTATTGATCCAAAATCGTACCAGTATCTTATTTCTTCAGGGGAATTACCTTGTAAGTAATTAATTCTGGGGTAAACCCCAGTACAATCAACATATCTTATATCTGTATTTTTAAGGTTATATAAATCTCTCATTTTAAACCACTGTTGCTCAACAAGATCTTGTTGAGTTGGTATCCTTTGGAAAGTATTATCAAAATTTGAAGTCTGCCCAGAATGTGGTTTAAAATTAAAATGTTTTTCTTTAGGTTCATCTTGATCAGAAGTAAGATCTATTGTTTGAACCCCCTTTGAAGATGACGGGATATCTCTTTTTTTCTATTTTCACCTCCTTATATATAGGAGATAAATCCACTCTTTCTTTTATTTGGTGCTTTACCAAAGATTTCAATATCATGCTATCATATTCATAAAAGACTATTTTTGAGTCTATAAGAAGACAATTTCTTGTGATCAAATCTTTTAGGTCTGAGACCTGTTCAGGGAGAGTGCTAAAATAACTTAGCATCTCTTTCATATCTTTCATTATTTCTTTTATAGACACCACCTGCCTATCCATGTCTTCAATATGCTTATCCATTTTTTGGGCTATCTCATGATCTTCCATCTCTGGTTAAAAAATCTGCTAATACATTTTTATCAGATTTAATTATTTCTATATCAAAATTATATTCGGATAGTAAAGTTTGCCATCTAATTAACCTTTTATACTCAGGTTTAGAGGGCAAATTGTTTTTTATAAAAGCTTTTACTTGTGTATTATCAGTTCTTAGTAAAAATCTAACTGGTAATAGAAAATAATAAAGCTTTTGACAACTTTTTACAACTGCTAAAAGCTCTTTTTCGTTAATATGATATCTTGTTTCAGTGTCACTAAAAGTGCCTGAACAGTATCTACAAATGCTTTCACCAACTTTTTTATTTTCGGAGTCATAGTCTATTTTTTTAAGTATCCCACTCCAATAATATTCTGAAGCATCTGTTTCTAATATCAAATCATCGTTTTCTTTAGGTAATTGTAATTTTGGTAAGTTCCTACAATATTCTTTTATATTTTTCACTTGGTCTTCTAAGCTTTTATCAAAACTAAATATCTTATCTTTCTTTAATAGGTTTTGAAAAGGCTTTCTTATATCTGCGAGATTTTTAATAAAATCTGAAGCATAATTCAATATACCAAGAAAACTTTGTACTTGCTTTTTATCTATTAATTTATTAGGAAATGATATAATTTTTTCAAGAATATGGCTCTGGAGTTCTATTCCTTTACCATCTATTTTCATTCCTAAAAAATCAATATTATCTTTTAGTAAGCTAGTTTTTCGTTCAGATAGGGCTAAACCATGTTTTATACATAAATCTATAAATATATCAAGATGTTTTAAATGATTATTGATATTATCAGATAATATTAAAATGTCATCAATATAAACAAAAATAAAATCGTAATTTTTGAATATAGTATCCATTTTTCTTTGAAAAATCTGTGGTGCATTTTTTAATCCAAAAGGCATCACAAGCCATTCATACTGACATTGAGGGGTGGAGAATGCAGTATAAATAATACTATCAGGATGCATTTTTATTTGCCAAAATCCACTTTTACAATCAAACTTAGACAATATCTTTTTATTTCTAGTCCAGTTTATTAAACTTTCTTTATGAGGTAAGAAATATCCATCAAAAACAGTATTATCATTTAATTTTTTATAGTTTATTACCATTCTAGGTTTTCCCCTTATTATTTCTGCATGTTTTCTTACCAGGAATGCAGGAGAACTATGTGGGCTGTGGCTAGCTCTAATTAATCTCAAATCTAAAAGTTCTTTTAATTGGGTGCTAAATTCTTTTTGGTCTTCTGGATTATATCTCATGGGCTTTATTCTTATTTCCTTATCTTTATCTTTCATTTCTAATTTTGCTGTTATATGATTTTTATTCCAAAATTGTAATGGATTATCTGTATAACATTGTTTAAGCTTATGCTTTATATTTTCAATATGGATATCTAAATTTCTTAGATTTACTTGATAGTCTAATGGTTTTTCTGGGTAACATTGTAAAATCGGGATTCCTTTTTCAAGTTTTGGGTTTGGTTTGTAGCCTATATCACCACGCTTGCCTTAATAATTTTAAAATTACACTTAAAAATAATCCCTATGTGTTTAAATTTTGCATACTTATTAAATATTTGTTATAATATGTGGTTTATAAAATTCATAAGTTTCTTAAACTTAGATATAATCTTAAATTTCATGGATAATACCTTACTTGAACTAATAATCTAAAACATGGTTTAGCCCTATCTGAACGAAAAACTAGCTTACTAAAAGTATCTGATAACATTCTTTCGCGGGGGCTCTAGCCGATGAGTGTTTAAGCTTTCATGTATTAAAAATAAGAGTGTTTGTATTTACTTATGTACTTTCTTTCACATCTTCATTGTAAAATACCCATCATGAAATAAAAACTTTCACTTTCCTTATAATACCTTTGAGTGTTCTTCCTATTTAGAAGTATTTCTCGTTTCAAAGAAAGAGTGCTTGCTAATATGAGGCCAATCCAATTGGTAAAGGAAATTACCTCTTTGATAAATTTAAATTCGAATGTATCCTATGGTCTTTTTAGTTTTAATCTTTTTATTTCTAAAATATTGTATATTTTTTTCTTGTGTTTCTTGTTGTTGATTCTAATAATATTTATTATTATCATTATTAATGTATTATTATATTTATAAAATTATATATAAATATGTGAGTGTGTGAAAGGGTGATACTAATATTGATATTATTAAAAAATAATAATATTTACAATGATAATAATATAGATAATTAATAATAACAAAATAGGTTTTAATATATATATATATATATATATATATATATATATAAATGAAACTTTTTTAAAAACTCTGTGATTGCTCTATACATTTTTTTCAACCCACTGGATTACATCATTTGTAAATAGAGGCTTCTCATGCATTTGAGTCGAATTCACGGGTATGAGTCTCACCAAACCCAGATAGTCTTTAAACGGGTTATAACAACTCATTAAATTAAAACTTAATCTCGCCAAATATTTGATATGAAAATCCTATAAAATAAGGATATACTAAAAACTAGGACAGTGCTCGTGTTACTCACGGGTGAAAAATGTTTAAAACATCATACATGTGTATACATTTTAAATTAAATCAAATGCAAATGTTATATTATATAAAAAGATAATTTTTCATAAATTATAAGACATTACATTATTATTTAAAAAAAGATATTTTTAATTCAAATATAAAAATATACAAAGACTAATAGAGATAAATGAAAAGTTAAAATATATTTATATTTTATACCAAAAGTGAAGAAAACATATTAATTAAAACTTAATCATCTAATGAATTCTACATTCAAAATGTATTCTCTCATACACATTAACTGAAATAGGAAAAAATAAACATTATGTAAATTCAAAAGACAGATACATTAGAAAAAAATAATAATTAAACATTAGCTATAAAATAAAAAGTAAGACCATGCGTACTGGGGAAGTTATGGAAGCGTTGTGGAGGATAACGCCGGGGCACACCGCCCCCGCCGGCGTTTTGGGTTTGTTTTTTTTTTCTGCGTTTTAAATATAACACGGATGAAGGCACAAAAATTAATAAAAAACAAAATTCTTCTTTATGCAGTCAATATCCGGTGGTTTTCATGGTGGGTTTCATGGTGGCCGGTGGATTTCTTGATGGCCGGAAAAACGGATCCGGTGGGTTTTATGGTGACCGGAATAATTGGATCCGGTTGGTTTTATGATAAACTGAAAGAAGAAAGAAGAAGATAGATATAAAATGAAAAGAAGATGGAGGCTGTGATGAAAGAGGTGGGTTTGAGTTGGTATTTATGGTAGGGTTTTAGGGTGCAACTTGCATGGTTGGTGGTGGCCAGTCTGACTGCATTATTATTATAATATTAGTATTATTATTAATTTGAGTTTCCACATGTTGGTGCCGTTATATGGTGGCCGGAAAAATTGGATTCGGTGGGTTTTATGGTGGACAGAATAATTGGATCCGGTGGTGGGTGCAAAAAAGTGTAAACGTGACTGGGCGCCACATGTCGCATAACGCCCATTGGTGAGGCATTATGACTACAACTTTTTTTTAGTAAAAAACCATAACTCTGACTGGGCGCCACGTGGCGCATAACGCCTGGAGGTGGAGCTTTACGACTACTCATGGTCTAAATAGTTAAAAGAAAAACTTATACTCTCTAAGTAATGATTAACCATGGATTGAGTCTAAGATCTGAAAAATAGATTGAATGTGATTTCCCTGTAATTATAAAAACGTATTAGTGACCATTCATAGGGAAAATGTTATACAAATAAATGATATAAAAAGTTTACCTCTTCATCAATAAGGACCATTTGATTTGAATTGAGTAATCTTCATTTGCATTATTATTATCCTTCACAATCCACACACTCAGATAACTCAAACCTTAATGATTCCGTAGATGTTTGTACTACGCCGAGTTTGTTAAACATTGAACTGTTATAATGGAGGTGTTAGAATAATATTTGAAACATAAATCTAAAGGTAATTTTAAAGATTGGTTGACGAACTTACATGGTTGAATCGACTTGGATGTAGCGCTAACCCGCTAATAGAATGGAAGTGATGGAATTTTACCGTGCTGTAGGCATGTTATATAATGCCATAATTAAAATTTTAAATTTGGTTTCTTATGGTAAAAATATAAATGATTTGAAATTGCTTGATTTAGGGGAATAACCTTACTAAATGCGGGAAATTTGCCATGTTTATTAGTCTTTTAGTATATTGAGAAACATTAATAAAAAATATAATAATATTCAAAACAAATATAATAATAAAAATAATTAGGTTAAATATAAGAATATTCAAAACAAAAATAATGATAAAAATAATTAGGTTATTCAAAACATCTACCTTTTCTAATAAAGCAAAATAATTGTGACATATGTTAGATTATGGTTAAATTTCATAACTTTTTTTTCCTCCAAAACTAAGATATTAATTGACCTTAATATATGTTTTTATTCACTTTCCTTTTACACTTTATTTTTATTATATTTATATATTTTTATAAAAATAAATATTAACATATTATTTTAATACATATTCCAAAATACTTGGTGAAATCCAAAAATTAATAACAAACCATGTTTGTTAATGATTGAAAAGTATATATAATTTCAAATGTTATCATTAACATATTTTCCTATGTGTATTGTTGAAGACTATATAGGAAAAACAAAGCTCGAACGTGCTTTCATTTTATAAAGTAATTATTTTAATCATTAAATCATAAAGTTAGGCTTAAAAGTTGATCAATTTTTTAAAATCAATCCATTTATATTATTATATGTAAATTATCATACAAATTTATAAATTTTAAATAAATGCTTTAAATATATCAATTTCTTTTTTCGGTTAATTTAGTAAACTGTATATTTCTTCGGTTAATTTAGTAATTATATACCAATCACTTTCATATATAACAAAGTTTATCATATTTAATATTTTGTTTTTTTATCAAGGATTGTTTCAGGTTTTGTGGAACTTAAATTTGGTTTTAACAGACAAAAAATGGTAAATAAATTGTTTGCTACAAGTTAATTACATTTTGGTTAAAATTTGTTATGGGTCAAAAATTAGAAATTTGAGATTTTTTTTAAAAGTTTGAGAATGGAAATAGATTTATCGTCAAATTTGTTACGGGTTCAAAGTGTTGACTTGAAAATGTCAAATGGATGAAAATTAGAATCCTAAACATGATTTGGGTTTTAAATTTATTTTTAAGGACATTTTTGAAAAAAATCAAAAGGTTTGGGATTTTGTAAATTGACTATTTTTCTCTCAAATGTTAAAATTTAAGAATAGATAGTGAACACTTATGACATGCCACCCTTAGGCCCATCAGTGCTTCTAACTTGTATCAAATTTAGTCATCATTAACTTTTCCTTTAATGGTGATCAGGACGTTGTATAGGAAGCATTTCATGTTAAATTTTGCTCAAATGAAGCAAAATGTTCATACAATTTAATGGATTAACATGCTATTTTTAATGTTGTCAAACTTATTAAAATCTTTTTCATGGTTTAGCTCAGAAAAATATAGTTCTTGAAAAACATTCGTCGTTATAATATAATGTTCTCTTTTCCTTTATGGGTTGTAAATTGATATATATATATATATATATATATATATATATATATATCAATAAAGGTAAATCTCATTTAATATTTAGGCTTAATGGTCAGAATTACTATTGTATGATTATTATGAGAAGTCTTCTTCCTGAATTCTTTCAATTATACATATATGATACTGACAATGAAAGTTTTAATAAAAAGAAGTGTTCTCGGGTACGTTTTGCACGTGCATTTTTTATTAAGTTAATTTGAAAAAAAATCATTTTGTGATATAAATAAAATCAATTTATATACACATAGTATAGATACAACAATAGATGTAATATATTTTTCATGTACGTTATGAAATTATTTTCTTTACTTGTACTTTTATAATTTGAATAATCCAGTGTGTTACACGGGCTCTAAGTAACATCCCGAAATTTCCATGAATAATATTTAATATATTATTTACGTCAGAAGAAACAATTGAGTTAGTAGGATAATAATAATAAGATAATAAGAAAGATAGAAGATGGTATGCTTTAAAGATGGAACTAATTATGGACCAAAAAGGAAAGATGTGCCTAAGGTCTATGGCCTTAAGGGAGTATAAATACCCCTTAAACCCTAATCCTTTCCGTTTCCATTCATCTCTACACTATAGCCTACACCTTCAAAAACACACACTTAAGCCAAATACTTTCAAACACAAACCTCCTTACGGCCGAGATCCGAAATCCAAGAACCGAGCCTAGATATTGATAGATATTTATCTAAGCAAGCAAGAACAAGTCCATAGTTGTATGTTGAAGCTTACTATAGCCTATAAAAAGTAAAAAACAGGTATGTACTTTACGTTAAGGGGTGTGCTTTTAAGAACGGTTTGCCATAAGGCTT
Source organism: Bidens hawaiensis (assembly GCF_021521415.1). NCBI lineage: Eukaryota > Viridiplantae > Streptophyta > Magnoliopsida > Asterales > Asteraceae > Bidens > Bidens hawaiensis. The sequence continues at coordinate 122,448 of NW_027497788.1, read as the reverse complement.
GGTACTAAGGCAAATCGGGTATTTTTATACCATAAAAATATAAACTTGATGTTAAAAGTGGACTTAATGAACCCGTGAGTAAGAACGGTTCATGAAGAAACCCTAGATCTAGCTTAAACGGGTTGAAACCAATAAATGTGTAAACTTTATAGATGAATAAGCTAGATCTTGGGCTAGAATAGAAATGAGCATTTTTAAAAGATAAAAGAACACTAAAATATGAGAATAGATGTTAGATTATGAAGTGAAAATGATAAATATGGTATTTAATACCCTACAGTGGGTATATTCGAATATAATACTTCATACTTAGAAATTAATTCCATTCAAATGAAATACCCTATTCGAATAGAATACTCCAGACATAGAAATTAATTCCATTCAAACGGAATACTCTATTCGAATATAATACTTCAGACTTAGAAAATAATTCCATTCAAATGGAATACCCTATTCGAATAGAATACTCCAGACTTAGAAATTAATTCCATATAAATGAATACCCTATTCGAATAGAATACTCCAGACTTAGAAATTAATTCCATTCAAATGGAATACCCTATTCAAATAGAATACTCCAGACTTAGAAATTAATTCCATTCAAATGGAATACTTTATTCGAATAGAATACTCTAGACTTAGAAATTAATTCCATTCAAATGGAATACCCTATTCGAACAAAATACTTCAAACTTAGAAATTAATTCCATTCAAATAGAATACCCTATTCGAATAGAATACTCTAGACTTAGAAATTAATTTCATTCAAATGGAATACCCTATTCGAATAGAATACTCCAGACTTAGAAATTAGCTCCACTCAAATGGAATACCGCATTCGAATAGAATACCTCAGACTTAGAAAAATGGAATACCCATTTGAATAGAATGTCCATTAGAATAGAATACTCCATTCAAATGGAATGCCCATTCGAATAGAATACTCCATTCAAATGGAATACCCCATTCGAATAGAATACTCCAGACTTAGAAAAATGGAATACCCATTCGAATAGAATGTCTATTAGAATAGAATACTCCATCCAAATGGAATACCTATTTGAATAGAATGCCCATTCGAATAGAATACTCCAGACTTAGAAGTTTTAGGAGGAAACTTAAATGATGTGTAAAAGGTTAGTGATTTCTATATGTAATTATCATACAGATAACCGTACTCAATTAAAGAAGGGGATTACTATAACTCGGAAAGAAACAGGAGACATGTGAGTTTCGGGGTTGTGTGCATACTCAATGTGAATAGTTAATACACTTACCTTAAGTGGTAAGTGTATGATATGTGAATGTTTATGAATGATATATGTATGAAGTATATGACATGTGTCACACCCCAACCTACAACAAAAATGCCGGGGCGCGAACTGATTGTCACAGCTCTCAAGGTTACTATCATGCACAATATTTAAATGACAATATCTATTAATTTAATTAAGTTTTCAAATAAATCAAATACAACAAATACATAATCCATAAACATACAACAATACAACTTATATCACCAATGATCTTGATTAATTATTTTCTAACTTAAATTCTTCACTAAGTCTTCATCAACCTGCATTAAGTTTCTACGATAACTTGCATATGTGTATAAAATAGAATTGTCAACAACACATGTTGAATGAACAACACACCAGTTTAGTTGTACATATAGTATATATAATAAAATACGTAGCTGCAACAAGTCATATGAGAATAACAAGTTAACCAAATAAGCAAGTATAACTGAGATGTCGAGAAGCACAAAGGCTATAACGACTGGCGTATGATCATACTAGACTGAGATTATGTTGGACCTCTCCGAATGCGGAAACATACAAAGCATATATGCACATAAACAAGTAAGGTATAAGTTGTTAACACATAAGACAATAGTTGCAGTTTTGAGTATAAGTATATATGAGAAAATATATTTACGCATATGTCCCCAAAACGTGAGAAAACGAGTAAAATAGGGGAATGTGGTACTCACCTTAGCAATAAGCAAGAGATAAACGAATGCGGTAAGAACGGTAGTAAGCAAGAGTTACACTCTTCGGAAGTTATTGACGAGAAATCCTAAGTAACAATAGTTGTGGAAATAAATACGAATTGAATAAATAGTCTAAAAACTAAATAGAGGTTCGGGATTCGATGATCGAGTGCACTTTAACGTAGGTTTAATATTAATAGATTATATTTTATTATCACTTTTATTTATCAAAGGTTTATAGCATATTTTAATTATATTATAAATAAAATACTCAAATATATAATTATAAATTTTGAAACATTATATAAAGGAGTTTGCTTTAAAAGATTATTTTAAACTAAAGATGCGTTTAATGTATTTACATATGTTTTTATTATTAATAAATATTGTAAATAATAGATAAATAATAACAATATTTATATTAAACTATAATCTTTTATAAAATACTCGAACTTAAATTAACGAGGTGAATTCTAAATTTAAACCCGTTTAAATATTCAATACAAAAACCCTTTTTAAATCTTTAATATAAAAAACTTTATCATTCTATATATATATACACACACATGATTTTAACAAAGATACTGAAACGTGGTCGGTTAATTTGTCGGTTTTCATAAAATAATATTTCTCAAATAATTAATAAAATTTATCCTTTATTAAAATTAGTTATAATAATTAATAAAAAGGAAAATAAGAGTTAAAAATCGGGTGGCCAGGTTCGAACCTGGGACCACCCAGTTCTAATACACCAAAAAAACCAACTGGACTAACAGCTTCATTGATTAAAACATGAAAAAAGTTTAATATAGACAAGAACAACAGAACCCTCCAAACTATAAACCCTAATTCGCAAACTCGTTCAATCCATTTGATTTGGTTTAATTAACATTAGGGCTTACGTTCTACATGTTATAGCGACTGTATTACAAGTTTTTATTACCTGAAACGATGATTTTTGGATGGTGATTGATGTTACTACAGTCACAGCCAAGAACTGAATGGGTTTTGATGTTGCAGATGATTCCAAACCAATTGCTCGCAGGGGTACGATCGACGGGTTATGTAGAGGGTGTGTATAAGTTTAATTGAATTATAATTGATCCTAGCTAGCAAAATACATAACGAGTATAGGCGGCGTTGATAGTTTTTTTTAGAAATACAATCAACCTATGATTCACATTCCTAATTGCATTGTCGGCATGTCGTAATTGGTAAGCTTAGCGAAGATTGAGATTTAGATTCCAAGTTAGTGACAAAAATTAAGGGCCAAGTGAACAAAACGAGTATACGGTATGAATGTGGATACGGGTAAACGGGTGTAAGGCCCCGTCACCGGTGCCTCACATTTGGACGTTTGATTTACTCATCAACATAGTTCTAATTATCAGAGTTAATAAATCATTCACGGAATATAAAAACTTTCATAAAACATTTCATAACAACCCAAAACTTGTCTTGAAACAACATCTTGTCTTTTAATAACAAACCATGAAACTTAAACGTCTTGGGTCTTCCGATGCCAGCCTCTTATTCAATGCCACGTGCCCCTCTCAAGCGAGTTGCCTCATCCTTCTCACCTGCGTGCATACTAAAAGTCAGCTATGCTGGGTGAGTTCTAGTTAATAAGTAACATACAATACATCCATACACATTCTTATATATGCACCCGAAGGTACATATACATACATAGTCCCTTACCTTTCTTCGTTCGTTCATACTATCATACTTTCCTTCTTTCCTTTACTACATACACATATACATATATCTCGTCCTAAAATATTCGCAGATATTATTAGGGTCTGTTCCCTGCATTCGCGGATATTATTAGGGTGCGTTCCCTATATTCACGGATATTATTAGGGTCCGTTCCCTACATTCGAGGATATTATTAGGGTCCGTTCCCTACATTGGCGGATATTATTTGGGTCCGTTTCCTTTCTAATCATACCTTCCATACCTTTCTATACCTTCATAATTATAACTTCCATACGTACATACATCATTTATATTTCATATATATATATCAATCATATCTTTAAACTATCCCTTGACGGTACATGCAATATCCGAAGATCGTTCATGCATCATCAAGCATTCATTCATACATAAATCATATAAGACATACACTTACCACTTAAGGTAAGTGTATTAACAAATCACATCGAGTATGCACACAACCCCGAAAACATAACAAGGAAGTGGGGCTAGAAACTCACCTGGATCCAGTTGCATTCGCCGTTAATCGTTATCCCCTTCTTTAATTATGAACGGCTAACTGTTAAATATATTTTTTGTTAATTAATCGTTTACTTGGTTAAGTTGGTATTTTAGTTAACCAACGTATTTTCTAAGTTGGATTTATTTGTTGAGCTTAAGATTATGGGCTAGCTTGTTTTAACTAGGTTATGGGTTTAAAGTTTGTGGATTTAGTTAGGCCAGGCCCAACTATCCATTAAAGCTCCTAGGCCCAACTAGGTTCAGGCCCAAACAGAAACTGGGTCAGCCGAGAACATCTAGGCAAGGAAACTATGTTGACCGAGATCCCAGGTTTGACCGAGATCCCCTGTTTGACCGAGATCTCATGTTGACCGAAATCCCCTATTGGCCGAGAACATGGGTTGGCTGAGAACGTGGGTTGGCCGAGAACTCCATATTGGACACCGAGAACTCAACCGAAAGCTCGTTTTGACTGAAAACCTTTGTCTGATGCTCCCAATCCCCATTTTCCTATTTCTTTCACTTTCTTTCCTAGCCCAGTTAACCGTTAACAGTCCATATCATGATTTTTAACCACCTTTACCACATTTCCTAACTGTTTTACACCTAATATTAATACATCACCTAGATCCAACCCGTTTTAGGTATAAAGCTTAAACCTTTATAGATTTAAAACGTTCTAGGCTAGATCTAGGGTTTCCTTTATGAACCGTATATACCCATGAGTCCATTTTGTTCCTTTTAATCATCAAGTTTGCATTTTAATGAAACATCTAGACCCGTTCTACTCTAGGGTTAAGTTTTATGGCAAACCTTTCATAAAAACGTAACCTTTAAACGTAAAGAACATACATTTTTGATGTTTCTAGGTTACGACTTTGCTTGGCTATGAACTACAATCTTTTATGTTGTTGTATATCAAGGATTTACTAATGTTTAGCTCGGCCGGCCTTTGGATCCTCTTCTTCCTCTTGCGGCGGTGACTAGGGAGGGTGTGTGTGTGTTTTGTGGTGTAAAATGGATAAGATGGATGGAAATGGAAAGATTTAGGGTTTAAGGGGTATTTATACTCCCTTAAGCCCATGGACTTAAGGCCCATCTTTCCTTTTTGGTCCATGATTAGTTCCATCTAATTTGCCTACTTTCTTTCCATCTTTATTATTTTATTATTTCTTTAGCAACTTAAGTAAACTTGTCTATTATAAGGAATAATATATAAAATATTATTATTTGAAATTTTGGGATGTTACAAGTCTTCTCTCCGTAAAGAGGTTTCGTCTCCGAAACCTAACTATCATCTAAACAAAGCAGGGTAATACTTGCGCATCTCCTCCTCGACTTCCCAAGTAGCATCCGATCCCTTGCGGTGCTTCCATATCACCTTTACTAGGGGTATAACTTTATGACGAAGTTGCTTCTCCTTACGGTCAACTATCTCGATCGGCTGCTCAATATAGTTTAACTGTTCATCAACTTCAATGTCCATCAATGGCACATGTGACGTGTCATAGCAAGACATTTTCTCAGATGAGAAACATGAAAGGTTGAATGGATTCCTTTAACTCTTCGGACAAATCCAGCTTATAAGCTACTTCACCCACACGATCCATAATCTTAAATGATCCAATGTACCTCGGACTCAACTTTCCCCTATTTCTAAAACGGATAATCCCTTTCCAAGGCGATACCTTGAGCATCACATTGTCACCAACGCTAAACTCAATCGGTAGTCGCCGCTTATCAGCATACGATTTCTGTCTGTCTTGAGCGGCTTTCATTCTTGATTTGATTTGATCAAACTTTGAAGATGTTTCTTGCACGACTTCTAAACTTTCCATCTCTTTCTGACCAATCTCTCCCCAACATACCGAGGTTCTACATCGTCTTCCATAAAGCATCCCAAACAGTGGCATACCAATACTTCAATGGTAGCTGTTGTTATAGGAGAACTCTGCTAGATGCAGATGATCATCCCATCTTCCTCCAAAGTCCAGAACACAACCACGTAGCATATCCTCAAGTGTTTGGATCGTCCTTTCAGACTGTCCATCGGTTTGAGGATGATACGTCGTACTGATGTTCAATCTCGTTCCCATAGCTTCATGGAACTTCTTCCAGAACCTCGAAGTAAACCGAGTATCTCTATCGGACACGATCGATAACGGTATTCCATGCTTAGATACAACCTCTTTTGTGAATAGGCTTGCTAACGTTTATGATGAGATAGCCTATCTTATAGGTAGAAAGTGAGCACTCTTGGTTAAACGGTCCACAATCACCCAGATGGTATCATGATGCTTAGCTGTATGGGGTAGCTTAGTTATGAAATCCATAGTGATGTGTTCCCATTTCCATTCAGGTATCTCAAGCGGTTAAATCTTTCCATAAGGCTTCTGATGTTCGGCCTTGACTTGTAAACAAGTTAAGCACTTACTAACATAATCTACTACATCATTCTTCATCCCTAGCCACCAATAGTCTCTTTTCAAATCTTGGTACATCTTTGTAGCTCCTGGATGAATTGAATATCTTGACTTATGAGCTTCATCTAAGATCCGATCTCTAAGATCTCCATGGCGTGGAATCCACAAACGGTCAAACCTAGTCTTAACACCATGAGTGTTTTCCATCAACTCGTCTTGCTGACCGAAAATCATTTCTTTCTTCACTAGCCCTTCATCTACCAACACCTCTGACTGCACTTTGATAATTTCTTCAAAAAGACTTGAATTCATAATTAACTGGTATGGCTTCACCGTTACAAGGACTTCCTTATTCTTACGGCTTAGCGCGTCGGCGAGCACGTTAGCTTTACCAGGGTAGTACTTAATATCGCGGTCGTAATATTTTATCAATTCTAACCACCTTTTCTGCCTCATGTTCAATTCTTTCTGCTCGAAGAAGTACTTTAAACTCTTATGATCCGCATAAATGGTACACTTAGTACCATACAGATAATGTATCCATATCTTGAGAGCATGCATTACTGCTACTAGCTCTAAATCATGCGTCGGATAAGTACTCTCATGGAATTTCAACTGTCTAGACGCGTAAGCTATCACTCTACCTCGTTGCATTAACACACAACCTAACCCACGATACGAAACATCGGTACAAACAACCAAATCCTCGTCACCATCGGGTAGAGCAAGGATTGGAGCTTGCGTGAGTTTCTTCTTTAATTCTTCAAAGGCTTCTTCTTGGAACTTTCCCCAACTAAATACTACCGACTTTCTGGTCATACCGGTCAATGGCGCAACTATCTCGAAGAAACAGAATCTCCTATAGTAGCCAGCTAACCCTAAGAAGCTTTGTTTGTCAGTCGGATTCTGTGGAGTCTTCCAATTCGTTATGCCTCGATCTTAGCTGGGTCCACGGTAATCCCTTCAGGATTTATCACGTGACCTAGAAATTGCACTTCTCTTAACCAGAACGCGCATTTTGAAAACTTAGCATACAACTTTTCTTCCTTCGGTGTCTCCAATACCTCTTTCAAATGCTTTGCATGATCAGACTCCCTATTTGAATGAGTCAATATATCGTCGATTAAGACGATGACCGACTTATCCAACATCGGCTGACACACCCTATTCATCATGTCCATAAATTCTGCTGGAGCATTCGTTTGACCGAATGACATCACGACGAACTCGTAGTGCCCATACCCCGTCCGAAACGCTGTTTTAGGGATGTCTGCCTCTTTCACTTTCAGATGATGATAGCCTGATCTGAGATCTATTAGTGAGAACCAACTTGAACCTTGCAATTGGTCAAACAAATCATCAATCCTTGGCAAAGTATATCTATTCTTTACCGTAAGCTTATTCAACTCACGATAGTCTATTAACATTCTCATACTTCCATCCTTAATTTTCACGATTAGAACTGGCGCGCCCCACGGTGAAACACTTGGTCTAATAAAACCCTTGTCGATGTTTTCTTGCAGTTGGGACATCAATTCTTTCATCTCAGACGGCGCTAGACGGTAAGGTGCCTTCGCGACGGGCTGGGCTCATGGTACTAAATCTATCTGGAATTCTATCTCTCGCTCCGATGGCAACCCCAGAAAATCCTCTGGGAATACTTCTGGGTAGTTGCGCACGATAGGAACATCTTTCATTTCTTTTTTCTCGGCTGTAGCGTTGACAACATACGCCAGGTAGGCACCGCATCCTCGCCTTAACAAACCCTCGGCTTTTGTCATCGAAATGACATTAAGCCCAGAACTTTCTTTATCACCATAAATCGTCACCGCACTACCATCAAAGGACTTTAACCTTATTATTCTACTTTTACACACTATCTGAGTCTCATACTCAGACAACCAATCCATTCCCAAAACCACATTGAACCCTCCTAAGGTCATAACAAACAAAGTGACAGGGAACTCATGTTCCTCTAACTCTATCTTACAGTCTTTAACCATTCTCATTATTTTAACCGAAGTGTCACTAGCGGACGTCTCTACTATAAAAGTTTCAGGCACTCGGCAACATTTCATTTTAGCTAATTTACTGAATGGTGTAACTACGAAACTTCTATTCGCACCTGAATCAAATAATACCGAAGCAGAAACACCGTTTACTAAAAACGTACCTGTCACAACGTCTGGAATTTTTTTGGCTTGTTCCTGAGTCAGCATGTAGGCTCTGGTCTTTGGCCTTGACGGTTCAGCATCCTTCTTTTCACCTCCTCCAGTTTCACCGCTCGTGCAAGCCCTCGCTAGGTGGCCAGTCTGACCGCACCTAACACGCGGGCTTTGCATGGCACTCTTGAGCAAATGCCCCACTTTCCCACACTTGTAACATGCATTAGACCCTAACCGAAATTCCCCAGCATGGGATTTCCCACATTTATGGCACACATCAGAATTGGTGCCCCACTTGCACTCACCACCGTGCATCTTACCACACGTTTTACACGACTTCTTTTCCCAAACTCTCGGCTGCTTGTTCTTAGGGTTCCACAACTGAGTACCAGGTCGTTTAGAAGGAACAACCCATTTTTTCTTTCTTCTCTTCCTCCACCACCACATCATCCGCAGCCAGGTCTGCATAAACCATCTCTGCGAGTTCGACAGCAGAGTCAAGGATAGCAGGTTTACTTGTTCGGACTAGTATGCGGACTTTCAGTGGAAACCCCCTCACATAGCACTTGATTTTCTTAGCTTCGGTGTTAACCATGTCGGGTACCAACCTACACATTCGGTTGAACTCGGTGGTGTACTCATGATGAGTCAGCGTTCCAGCTTTCAAATATAGAAACTTCATCTCCGCCCTCTCAACTTCGGCGTCAGCACAAAACCTTTTCATCACCAACTCTTTCAGATTCTCCCAATTCATAGCCTTAATCTCCTCTTGACTCTTCCTCTGCTCCAACGATTCCCACCAATACATCGCCTCATCACCAAACGATTGGGTGGCATGACCGACAGCTTGGTCGGGACGGCACTCACTAATGCGGATAATCTTATCCATAGTGGTTATCCATTGAAGAGTAGCGATTGCGTATCCCAAACCAGTCAGGTTCGGTGGGTCGCATCCCTTAAAGGACTTATAGTTGCACCCGCCGCGGCCTCTCTTTCTACCATCCGCTTTCCCAGACTTAACCCCACTCAAGGCTTCCCTCTCTCCTTCCTTATCTCTCCTACCATCACCACCCGCCCCTTCAGCAGTTCTTTCACGGCTTCCAGCAGACCCTACAGGAGTCATATTCTTCGCAGTAGTGGCTATAGCTGCTTGAATTGCGGGATCCAGTTGAACCCCTTCGTTGTTGTTTGGGTTTCCTCCAGCTGCGCTTCCTTCAAATCAAGTGTTGAAAGTTGTTTCGACCGAAGGTCGTTGGACACGACGAGGCCTACCACGACGTCCAGTGCGACCCCCAGCTCTCACAATTCTTCCATCTCCCACATTTTCTCCCGTTCCGGCCATCATATTCTAAAAGGGAAAACACAAACGTCATCACTCAAGGAACTATTTATTAAAAGGATAGTAAGGATAACAGGTAATAACAGTGGCTAGTTGTGATTAGCTGATCACGTTACATTCCGTGTCCAATACACTTCCTCTTATGAGTCTATTTGTGTTGGTTCTAATCTCAAACAGTTAATCAATCAAAGATCAAGAAATCCTATCCCTACATTCACATATCCTTTCTTTAGCAATTAACATTCGTTATTCAATCATACACTTTACCTTTACTGAGCTGCTTGAGTGACACATGACATTCTTGAACTGGCATATTCTTTCTTTAGTTACTAAAATCCCATTCTCTGTACGAGTCTAAGCATACAGGATACTTAAATCTCTTGAACTTTGCTCTAATACCAACTTGTAAGGCCCCGTCATCGGTGCCTCACATTTGGACGTTAAATTTACTCATCAACATAGTTCTAATCATCAGAGTTAATAAATCATTCGCGGAATATAAAACTTTCATAAAACATTTCTTAACAACCCAAAACTTGTCTTAAAACAACATCTTGTCTTTTAATAACAAAACATGAAACTTAAACGTCTTTGGTCTTCCGATGCCAGCCTCTTATTCAATGCCACGTGCTCCTCTCAAGCGAGTTGCCACATCTTACTTACCTGCGTGCATACTAAAAGTCAGCTACACTGAGTGAGTTCTAGTTAATAAGTAACATACAATACATCCATACACATTCTTATAAATGCACCCGAAGGTACATATACATACATAGTCCCTTACCTTTCTTCGTACGTTCATACTATCATACATTCCTTCTTTCCTTTACTACATACACATATACATATATCTCGTCCTAAAACATTCGCATATATTATTAGGGTTCGTTCCCTACATTTGTGGATATTATTAGGGTCCGTTCTCTACATTCGCGGATATTATTTGGGTCCGTTCCCTACATTTGTGGATATTATTAGGGTCCGTTCCCTACATTGGCGGATATTATTTGGGTCCGTTTCCTTTCTAATAATACCTTCCATACCTTTCTATACCTTCATAATTATAACTTCCATACGTACATACATCATTTATATTTCATATATATATATATATCAATCATATCTTTAAACTATCCCTTGACGGTACATGCAATATCCGAAGATCGTTCATGCATCATCAAGCATTCATTCATACATAAATCATATAAGACATACACTTACCACTTAAGGTAAGTGTATTAACAAATCACATCGAGTATGCACACAACCCCGAAAACATAACAAGGAAGTGGGGCTAGAAACTCACCTGGATCCTGTTGCGTTCGCTGTTAATCGTTATCCCCTTCTTTAATTGGGCACGGCTAACTGTTAAATGTAATTTTCGTTAATTAATCGTTTACTTGGTTAAGTTGGTATTTTAGTTAACCAACGTATTTTCTAAGTTGGGCTCATTTGTTGAGCTTAAGATAATGGGCTAGCTTGTTTTAACTAGGTTATGGGTTTAAAGTTTGTGGATTTAGTTAGGCCAGACCCAACTATCCATTAAAGCTCCTAGGTCCAATTAGGTTCAGGCCCGAACAGAAACTGGGTCAGCCGAGAACATCTAGGCGAGGAAACTATGTTGACCGAGATCCCCTGTTTGACCGAGATCTCGTGTTGACCGAAATCCCCTATTGGCCGAGAACATGGGTTGGCTGAGAACGTGGGTTGGCCGAGAACTCCATATTGGACACCGAGAACTCAACCGAAAGCTCGGTTTGACCGAAAACCTTTGTCTGATGCTCCCAATCCCCATTTTCCTATTTCTTTCACTTTCTTTCCTAGCCCAGTTAACCGTTAACAGTCCATATCATGATTTTTAACCACCTTTACCACATTTCCTAACTGTTTTACACCTAATATTAATACATCACCTAGATCCAACCCGTTTTAGGTATAAAGCTTAAACCTTTATAGATTTAAAACGTTCTAGGCTAGATCTAGGGTTTCCTTTATGAACCGTATATACCCATGAGTCCATTTTTTCCTTTTAATCATCAAGTTTGCATTTGTATGAAACATCTAGACCCGTTCTACTCTAGGGTTAAGTATTATGGCAAACCTTTCATAAAAACGTAACCTTTAAACGTAAAGAACATACCTTTTTGATGTTTCTAGGTTACGGCTTTGCTTGGCTATGAACTACAATCTTGTATGTTGTTGTATATCAAAGATTTACTAAGGTTTAGCTCGGCCGGCCTTTGGATCCTCTTCTTCCTCTTGTGGCCGTGACTAGGGAGGGTGTGTGTGTGGTTTGTGGTGTAAAATTGATATGATGGATGGAAATGGAAAGATTTAGGGTTTAAGGGGTATTTATACTCCCTTAAGCCCATGGACCTAAGGCCTATCTTTCCTTTTTGGTCCATGATTAGTTCCATCTAATTAGCCTACTTTCTTTCCATCTTTATTATTTTATTATTTCTTTAACAACTTAAGTAAACTTGTCTATTATAAGGAATAATATATAAAATATTATTATTTGAAATTTTGGATGTTACAACGGGCTTGGATCTTGGTTATCAGATTTGCTAAATGGGTTATAACATAAGTTGCACATTAATCTCTAAAGTTAGAGAATGGAAACAAAAATAGGTTAAACTATAGTTTAGGGGTTGAAATTGGATTTAAACCAAAGTTATTTATATATATATATATATAATAAATTATATATATAATAATAAAATAATAATAATTCGAACAACGCGATATTTTCTCGGTAAAAGTTCCCAAACGTAAAACGGGTTGGGTAATATAAATCTGGAAAACCCGTGTTGTTATAACATGTGAATGTGTATGAATGATATATGTATGAAGGGTACGATACGTGAATGTGTATTAATAATATAAGAAGTATGTATGGAAGTATTCAATGAAAAGGGCATGTGAAGAGATGTAAGTATGATTGAAGTGAAGGAAAGGGATCAGACCCTAATAATATCTGAGATGGAGAAGTAAGGGATTAGACCCTAATAATATATGAGATAAACAAGGAAAGAGGGATCAGACCCTAATTATATCTGAGATAGAAAAGGAGAGGGATCAGACCCTAATAATATATGAGATAGACAAGGAAAGAGGGATAAGACCCTAATAGTATCAGAGATAGAAAATGAGAGGGATCAGACCCTAATAATATCTGAGATATACAAGGAAAGAGGGATCAAACCCTAATAATATCTGAGATCGAAAAGGAAAGGGATCAGACCCTACTAGTATCTGAGATAGAAAATATAGTATGTGCAACATCCTACTTTCGGTTATAATAATAAAAGAGAATTTCGTTTATGCAATAATGTGTCGTGTATCGGTTTAGATAATAAATTCTAAGAAAGTGGGCTTGGACTTTAGAAGATGGAACAAGAAATGGAATGTGCCTTAGGTCCATGAGCTTAAGGGAGTATAAATGCCCCTTAAACCATAATCCTTTCCATTTTTATCCATCTCTACACCATAGCCTACACCATCAAAAACACACACAAAGACCATCCTATATCCCGAGCCAAGATCCGAAGGTGAAAACCCGAGCTTGTTGGTGCTAGAACGTTGTGACGGACCAAAATAACATCAAGACTAGGCCGTATTCGTAAACATACTCATTTAAGGTACGTTTATAACAAGAAATTGTTCATTTAGGTTCGGATTCGTTTAGTAATCCTAGGTCTGTGCATAAATGGTAAAAAAACGAATCAAACACAACTATACTTGCTGAAATTCGTTAACATTTCATGGGTTTATTAATCGTATGTTGAGCCATAGGTATATATCGGACCAAAAACACCATTTAGGCATGATGTTGAACTGATTGGATGGTTGGGGTTTGTTGGCGTTGGTATTATGAGTCCATTGATACCAGATTCGTGTTATTTCATCATGAAATGAGGATTAATTGGAAATCCTATACATGTTGACTGTTTTGTGTTCTTACTGATCTTGACTTTGACCTTGAGTCAAAGTCTGGATAAGAACATATGCTAATTCGTTATGACAAACGAATCAGGTCATTCGTTATGTGCCCAGTTCGCTATGATAAGATAACGAATCAAGTGATTCGTTACTCACCAATTCACTATGATAAGATAACGAATTACGTATTCGTTACTCACCAATTCGTTATGTTAAGATAACGAATCAGGAGATTCGTTACTCACCAATTCATTATATTAAGATAACGAATCAGATGATTCGTTACTCACCCTTCGCCATGTTAAGATAACGAACCAGATAGCGAATTAAGGAAGATTACATGACGAGTCAGAGGCAATTCGCTATAACAAATGAGTTAGAGAATAAAATAAGAATTTAATATTTCTAATGAAAAATGTGTTAAGACAGTTAATGAAAATAAAATTTTTCTAAGCTGACATGGCAGCTCGACCCCCGCCAGGGGCTCTGCCCCTTGGACCCTACTAGGGTCTGCCGCCCTTAGAACCTCGCTGCCAGGGGCGCTGCCCCCGGACCCATGTTCGTTGAGGTTTATAATTAAACTATAAATACGATATGGATAGTGATAGTAACTAATACGCGCAATTGTTATACAGTTAGCCATGCACAACTAAAGAAAGGGATAACTATTAACAATGAACGTAACCTAGCTCAGGTAGGTTTCTAGCCCCATTCATTGCTATGTTTTCGGGGTTGTGTGCATACTCGATGTGATTAGTTAATACACTTACCTTAAGTGTTAAGTGTATGTCTTGTATGATTTATGTATGAATGAATGTTTTACGGTACGTGTATAATCTTCGGCTATTGCATGTACCGCCAGGTGGTAGCTTAAAGATATGATTGTTATATATGATGTATGAATGATGTATGTGTGTATGAAAGTTATGATTATGAATATATAGTCAGGTATGGTATGGGTGTATAGAAGAAACGGAACCGGGCCCTAATAATACTCGAGGCAAAAAGGGAACAGAGCCCTAATAATTCTCGAGGCAGCAAGAGAACCGAGCCCTGATAATACTCGAGGCAGAAAGGAAACCGTGCCTTAATAATACTTGAGGCAGTAGGTATAGCATCCCGTTTTCTTGTTTTATTTAATAAAATAAATTATGAGTTATTATGAGTTGGGCTTGTGTTGGGTTAAATAGATATGAGTTATGGACTTGGGTTAAAAAGGAAAGGAGAAAGATCATGGGCTTAAGCCCACGACCCATAATATATAAACCCAAAATTACCCATTAATTCAATCATTTCACATATTCCATACACCACCCAAAACACACACTTAAGCTCTCTCTCTAGTTTCTCTTTTTCTCTCTAGCCGAACCCAAGGGTAAACCGAGCATCGATCCAAGGTAATGATAGTATGATATTGTAAGAACTCAAACCCGTTAGATGTAGTTGCAAAACGATGAGCAAACACCCTTAAACCGTCAAAGTCACGAGACCCGGGTGGAATCGGGTATAAGCCGATCAAAATATGAGCCTAGGGGTCACCCTAGCTCAGATCTGGATCGAACGGGATGAAAAACGGTAAAAACGGTGCAAAAATACGTTTTTCTGGCCACTGCCCGGTTTTCCGGCAGTGACGTTGCCAGAAAGGCGGCGAGTACGAGGTTAACGAAATGTCAGAGAATGCTTTTGACATTCTCTGACCTAACCCTAATTCGTTAACAAAGGTTTAACGAACTAGCTTTAGTTCATGAATTTATTCGTTAATGAAAGAATGACTAACTAGCCCTAGTTCGTTAAGTCCAATTTGTTATGATGATGACCAGTTCGTTAAGTCCAATTCGTTATGATGATGACCAGTTCGTTAAGGTCCAATTGGTTATGATGATAACCCGTTCCTTAAGGTCCAATTCGTTATGATGATGACCAGTTCGATAAGGTCCAATTCATTATGATGATGACTAGTTCGTTAAGGTCCAATTCGTTATGATGATGACCAGTTCGTTATAAGGTCCAGTTCGTTATAATAGTCAGTTTGTTATGAAGTAACGAATGGGTTCATTCGTTATGAACCCCATTCGTTAAGGGACTGGGATGAACTGGAAGTTTGAAAGATTGACAGAAAGGTCCATGGACTTAGAAAAGAATGGGTTAATTACAAAGAAGCCCACAAACTTTTTAAGTTAGCAAATTAAATAATGATTTAAAATTTTAATGGAAAATTTGTTAAGACAGCTCGACCCCAGCCAGGGGCTCTGCCCCTTGGACCCTGCTAGGGGCTGCCGGCCCTAGAACCCCCATGTCAGGGGAATTTCCCCCGGACCCCCGTTTATTGAGGGTTATAACTAGACAGAAACGCGGTATAAGTAGTGATAGTTAACTGATACGTGTAATTGTTATACAGTTAGTCGCGCACAGCTAAGGAAAGGAATAACAATTAACGGTGAACGTAACCGAGTTCAGGTGAGTTTATAGCCTCATTCCTTGTTATGTTTTCAGGGCTGTGTGCATACTTAATGTGATAGTTGATACACTTACCTTAAATGGTAAGTGTATGCCATGTATGATTTGTATGTTATTTATGTATATCTAAATGATAATGAAAGCTTGTCGGTGCGTGAACGATCTTTGGATATTGCATGCATTTTCAGGTGATGTTTTGATGATATGATTGTATATGTGACGGATGAATGATGTATGTGCGTATGAAACCTACAATTATATATATATGGAAAGGTATGGCATGATAGTAGGAAAGAAAAAGAGACCAGACTCTAATAAAATCTGAGGATGGAGGGTATCGGACCCTAATAATATCCGAGGATGGAGGGTACCGGACCCTAATAATATCCGAGGAAGAAGGGAGACCGGAGCCTAATTATATCCGAGGATGGAGGGTACCGGACCCTAATACTTAATATCCGAGGTATGGAGGGCGAATGCTCTTTATAATGTAAGGTTAGTTGTGAAGGTATATGAAAGAATGATGAACAGGTTAAATATGTAATGCGTACCTTCGGGCACATATATGTGTACGTAAAGTAAGTTATTTGATTAACTAGAACTCACTCAGCGTAGCTGACTTTTAGTATGCATGCAGGTGAATAGATTGCAACAGCTAGCTTGAAGGAGACACATGGCAGGATTGGAAGAGACTGGAATCTGAAGATCTGTTATAACGTTTGATATTATATGTTACGTTATGTTTTAAAAAGACAAGTTATGAACGTTTGTAATGAATGGTTGAATTTTAATATTATTCCGCGAAAGTTTTAATTAACTCTGATAATTAGAACTGTGTTTATGAGTAAATCCAACATCCAATGTAGGGCACCGGTAACGGAGCCTTACAGTAGGGCGTAATGCTCTTTAAGACGCAGAATTGTGCAAAGTAAGGTTTAATATAAACGTATGAAAGAAAAGAAAAGAAAGAAAGAAAGAAAGAAAGTATATGATAGTATATGTATGAAAGAAATGTAAGCAGGTTATATAATATATATCTTCGGATGCGTATGTATAAACATGTGAATGTATTGTATGTTACCTGATTAACTAGAACTCACTCAGCGTAGCTGACTTTTAGTATGTATGCAGGTGATTAGGATGAGGCAGCTCGCTTGACGTGGTCACATGGCATGGAAAGGAAGAGACTGGCATCTCATGGAAGATTGTTATGTTTTATGTTTAATGTTTCTAAATTTGAAAGACATGATGTTGTTTTAGACAAGTTATGAATTATTATGTAATGTTTTATGAAAGATTTAATATTCCGCGAAAGTTTTATTTAACTCCGATATTTAGAAGTGTGTTTATTGTTGGTACATAAATGTCAGTAGTTCATAGTCTAGCGTTTGTAATCGAGTCTGTAATGTAATTATGTTTAAGTTTATGTTTATGTATGTAAGCGAAGTTGTCAACAAGTTCGCTTAGGCGAACTTGTTGAACAAGCGAAGTTGTCGACAAGTTCGCCTAGGCGAACTTGTTGAACAAGCGAAGTTATGGACAACTTCGCCTGAACATATCGGGCGAAGTTGTCGTGTCTATATATACTGTAGCCGACGGATTGTTTAGGTTACGAGAGAGGAGTCAGTTGTTGAGTTTAGTGAACGTGCCGAGAGTCTGTAATAGACGTGTTTCAAGTTATAATATATAACGTGTTCGTTTGTATCGCGTGTGATTGTTTTACGTATTCTACGCTCGTAACTACCTACGCAGGGATTCCGCACCTACGTAGATAGCGATATCCCGTGTAAGATCCGTCCAGGAACCTACATTTATGAGTAAACTCAACGTCCAATGTAGGGCACCGGGATCGGGGCCTTACAGTATGTATGGAGTTTTTTTTTACCAAAATAAGGTGGGTGGAAAAATTATTTACCAAAATAGGTGTTTTGAAACTTATTTACCAAAATAAGTGTTTATTGGAATCTTACATTTCTCACTTCTAATTTTAGTGAATAAAAAGTAATTCTTATTTTTTAAAATAAAAGACAAGGGAAACTTATTTTTATATTCTAATATGGGTCGAAGTCAATTCGGGGTGACTTGGGGAAAGCCAAATATGCTTTGAGGATAGATAGGAGGAATCAATATTTCTGAGTAGTTGCCCACTTAAATTTTAAGGATTAATTGAACCTAACTCGTATCACAGAAACGATGAAAACCATCTTAAGTATATTACCTGCTTACAACCTGTCTCTATATGTCATAATACAGCTAAACACGGATCTATGTGACAGTCACGTAGTTAGTATGATTCCTGTTCGGATCTTTTCTAAAACGTAGCAGTCCCTATCGAGACTGAAATTTGATCCCTTATACTTTAAATTTTTTACGTTTTTGTACTTAGATAGCTTTATGATTTTTTAACTGGTTACTTAGAATTGATCTTGTTATTTATTTCTTCTTGGAAAGTTTTATAACTTAATTGGAAAATTGTTAAAATTATAAGGTTTGATTTTGTAAATATATAGGCGATGTTATTGAACAGGCGAAGTTGTGGATAACTTCGCCTAGGCGAAGTTATCTGTAACTTCGCCTGTACAACAGATCCCCTATATAAGGGATACTTAAGGTCAAAACTGTTCATCAGTTTATTATTATACAGCGAACTTGAGCTCCGATATATCAGCGAACTTGATCTTTTCGATTTCGATTTCTTTCTTTGTTCTCAGTTTCAGTTATCGTTTCACGGTATGTGTTATCGGTACATCGTGTTAGCTGTTTCTTCTTGTTTATCAAACTTTATTTCGACCGCTTCGAGATCTTGGTCCGTCGGACTCAAAACCGACTTTTATAACTTGTGTTTAACGTGTTCATGGACAAACTTTTCGTCCACATAACCTTAATACCAAGTGTTATTGAGTTCTTCATCGTCAATTTTACCGAAACATCGGATTTCCGGATGTTTGGAATGCTAACAGTCGCCGATTCAGTTCAGGCGAAGTTAGGGTTTCGGCGAAGTTATCCGCAACTTCGCCTGACGATTAATTTCGCCTGAGGCGAAGTTATCCGCAACTTCGCCTGAGGCTTAATTTCGCCTAACCCTTATCTTCGCCTGAGGCAATGTTGTGATGAGGCGAAGTTAACTTTAACTTCGCCTAGACCTTTTTACTTAAAATTAATTAGACGAACTTAAAGATGAAGCAAAGTTGTTCCCAACTTCGCCTATACAGGTTTGATCACAACTTCGCTCCTGGTAATCAAGCAAACTTGTGTAACACTTTAACGTTTATCTAACTTGGTTCGTTTAGTGCAGATATGGCTGCTGTTGGAAGTGCAGGAGGTGCAGGTGATGACGGTGATGATCACAGACAATTCTTCCCAGCTCATAACCAGTTCATAACACTTGACCCAGATGCAAATGGCGTGGAGGACTATAGGGAGATAATTACTTTTCTCCTGCGCTCACGGATATATCACGCAATAACAACTACCCTGCCTATTTCCCTACCGAATATTGAAGACTTTTGGCAGACGGTAGAGTACGATTGCCGGGTTGAGCCCCCGGTTATGCGAGCCACCGTAAACGGTCAAGTTGTTCAGTTTTCTTCTGAACAAATACGGGTGGCGTTGCGGTTTGGTGAAGAGACGAGGGATGACCCAACGGAGTTTGTTGCGCCATTCCGTGATGGGGCGTTCCTCAGGATGGGGTATTCTGGTCCCTTAGGGGACACACAACGGAGGAAGGGATTCCTTTTAGATCAGTGGCGCTTCCTTATGCACGTCATGATCGTATGTATGTCAGGACGGAAGGCAGGCACTGATGGTATGGGTGCGACAATGCAGTCTGCTATGACTGCGTTGACTTATAATAAAAGATATTCTTTCAGCCAGATGATCTTTTACGAGATCGATAGGCAACGAAGGGCTGTGGCGCGTGAGCGGTTTATAATGTATCCACGATTCCTACAGATGATTTTAAATCATGTGGCTCCGACGCTGCCTCAACGACGCCCTATTCGATACGTGGAAAGTGTGACAAAACGTATCTTTGCACAGTGTCGCACTTCCAGCGCACGAAGCAAGCCTGAGCTGCGTCCCAGGCATACTCCGCTCTTTGGGTACCTTATAAACCCGGAGTATGTGCCTGCGGCAGGGGACGAGTTCAGAGACCCAAGACCACAACAGGCGGCAGCACCCCAGGCTGTATCAGCTGCGCCTGCTGTATCTGCTGCTGTGTCAGCTGCAGAGATTGACCTTGATGCCATGTTGGGAGGCCAAGGAATGTTTGATATGGACCGAGTTGATCCTCAAGAGAATATTCAAGTCTCGGGTCCACAGGCTGACTTTGATGATGTGATGGAAGAGGCTAGAAGGATGATGGTAACTCATGAGAGAACGGTTGGTAAACAAAAGAGAACTGTTGACGACGACGACGAGGAAGATGATGAAGAAGAAGCTGTGCAGCTGGTGAGAAAGCGTTCACGAAGGGAAAGGACAGGTATGGGTGTAGGAGCTGGAGAGACTTCACGGTTGGTACGTTTTGCTCCACCTGCCTTGTCTGGTATGTTTTTGGTCCCTTCTACAGCACAGACTACAAGCTTAAGCGCTACAGTTGTTCCTGTGTTGGCAACTACTGCATCTGTTAGCATCCCGTCCACCACAACACAACTCTCGGCTCCGGAGATCGTATCGTTGCCACCTCCAACGCTCACTACGTCGGAGGTTGTTGCACAATTCAAAGAGTCGACAGTTGTTGCTACCACTGCAGGGTTACCAAGTGTACCACCTGCGGTTACGCCCACTTCAGACTCGGAACGAATAGCTTCACTAGAGCGGATCGTTGCTGAGCAGTCCAAGACTATTCAACGCCTAGTGGAAGCAAATCAACTGCAGGCATCCATCCTGGTTGAGCACGGGAAAGTTATAGATGCCTTGAAGGTGTTCTTGGCATCTCAGGGGGAGATGAGCTGTAGAGGCGACGAGCTGAGGACGAAAAGAAGAAATGATCAAGACGATGATCCCAATGCACCGGAAGGTGCAGGTGGTGAGTTGCCAAGAACTACTATAGCTCTTGGGGCTTCCACAGCTGAGGGGGAGTCTGCCGCTGGTGATGATGTGGTTGCTGTTGGTGATGATGTGGATGTGGTTGAAGATGTTGAGATTGTTGATGATATGATTGATACGCTGAAAGAGATAGACGATATGTTAGAGGATGATGAGTTGATAAATGAAGATGATGTTCTGCCAATCGATGAGATCGAAAAGATTGGTGCAGAAATTGTGGTTGAGAATGTGATAGAAGAAGGAGAGATTGTTGAAGAAAATGTAGAGCATGAGATCCCTGTGGTTGAACAGTCGACTATATGTGAAGATGCTGTGGTTGACAACACTGAGTGGGAAGATCAGCCAAACTGGAAGGAAGGCTGCGCTCAGTGGTTTGTAAAGACGAAGAAGCCAGCAGTACCGATGATGTTCAAAAAGTCGTATAATATAAAGGGATATGCAGAATCAAAGAAGGGAATCATATGCTGGTTGTACGATGAAGAGTTGAAACTATTTGTGATCAAACGTTACGACGGCATTCAGTACTTCAAGAAGATGTTAAGATCCATGAATACCTTACCGGAGTGTGAGGTGAAAGACTTAGCAAGACTGGGGCTGATAAACAGAAGTGATGATAACATGGCGAGAGTAATTGGGAAAATTGTTTGGAAGGAGGCCATTAAAGATAAAAAGTTTGAACTTCTGAAGCCTCAGAAAGGGAAGTTAGTAGAAGACAAAGATAGAGGGATGAGGGCAGACGGCAAACCATGGATGGTTATGAAGTATAAACCAGTCCGTCATTTAAAAGAAGTGCCGATGAAGGTGATGCCCAAGAACATCTTGAAAGACTTGAAGTGGTGGTACGTGGATTGTGAAACTGCTGAAGCGGTCATGGAGGATGAAGATGAGCAAGAGATCATGAGAGTGTATGATCCTATGCACTTAGTCAATCTGTCTCAAGCTGACTTGCAGGTACTACATGCTAAGAAGATTTTCTACATTCCTGCTTGGAAAGAGGAAGCTAAGAAGTACCAGAAGTTGGTTTTTGTATGTGTTAGACAGGGAGTGCATGCTTGAAGAGATGAAGAGAGAAGACGAGAGATTACAAGACACAAGCTTTGAAGATCAAGACATGAAGCTACTGCCAAGGGGGAGTCTGTTGGTACATAAATGTCAGTAGTTCATAGTCTAGCGTTTGTAATCGAGTCTGTAATGTAATTATGTTTAAGTTTATGTTTATGTATGTAAGCGAAGTTGTCAACAAGTTCGCTTAGGCGAACTTGTTGAACAAGCGAAGTTGTCGACAAGTTCGCCTAGGCGAACTTGTTGAACAAGCGAAGTTATGGACAACTTCGCCTGAACATATCGGGCGAAGTTGTCGTGTCTATATATACTGTAGCCGACGGATTGTTTAGGTTACGAGAGAGGAGTCAGTTGTTGAGTTCAGTGAACGTGCCGAGAGTCTGTAATAGACGTGTTTCAAGTTATAATATATAACGTGTTCGTTTGTATCGCGTGTGATTGTTTTACGTATTCTACGCTCGTAACTACCTACGCAGGGATTCCGCACCTACGTAGATAGCGATATCCCGTGTAAGATCCGTCCAGGAACCTACATTTATGAGTAAACTCAACGTCCAATGTAGGGCACCGGGATCGGGGCCTTACAGTATGTATGGAGTTTTTTTTTACCAAAATAAGGTGGGTGGAAAAATTATTTACCAAAATAGGTGTTTTGAAACTTATTTACCAAAATAAGTGTTTATTGGAATCTTACATTTCTCACTTCTAATTTTAGTGAATAAAAAGTAATTCTTATTTTTTAAAATAAAAGACAAGGGAAACTTATTTTTATATTCTAATATCTGCATTTAAATTCTGTTTTTTTGATAAGTCTATCTTTTAATATATTTCAAAAAATACAATTTAGTTTGAACTGCATTCAAAGTATACGGTTGTTAAGAAAATAGTTTTTACTTTTGTATCAAATCTTTTATTAAAAGCTTATTCAAACAAATATTTTTTAATTTCCTAAAACATTCAGTTAAGAGGTTTATAAATGTTTTTTTGTATCACGTCGTACCAATAACGACACGAACAGATACCGAACGAAGTCGATATCGACCGAATAACGTCGATATTGGCATTGATATTGATCAAAGAACGTTGATATAGACTTATTATACGGTTGCGGCATACTTATTTTATCAATGTTTCGATCCAATGACTCATTAGTTTTATTCTTAAAGTTTATATTATATAGTTTTGGAAAATAATTTTTGCATTTTCAGATGTAATTAATTATTTTGGAACAAAAAAAATCAACTCGTTGACCTTATATATATTAAACAATTATGATTCATGTATAATTTTTATTCATGTTTTATATATTTTGAGTTTACTTTTTACATATTTTGTATGATATATGATAAATAGATGTAATAAACATAACTATAATGTCTTTTAGAAATTAACAACCATTAAATTTTATAGCCTATTGACATTTTTATAACAATTATTTTAATCCACTAAAATTAGGTGTGAGAAATGTAAGATTCCAATAAAACACCTATTTTGGTAAATAAGTTTTAAATCACTTATTTTGGTAAATAGTTTTTTTTCCACCCACCCCATTTTGGTAAAAAACTCGTATATATGTAGTATGGAAGTATAAAAGTATGAACGTATGTATGTATGAATGTATGAAAGAAAGGTAGTAAGTAAAGTATTTAATATGTATCTTTGGATGCATATATGAAGGTAAGTGTATATATTGTATGTTACCTGATTAATTAGAACTCACTCACCATAGCTGACTTTTAGTATGCACGCAAGTGAATAGGATGAGGCAGCTCGCTTGAATGAAGACACATAACATTGGACTGAAGACTCTAGAATCTTTAGAAGAATGCTATGATGTCATATATGACTATGTTTTATTTTAAAAGACAAATTTGAATGATGTTAAGACAAAAGTTAAAATGTTATGTAATATATGGTTGACTTATTATATTTCATGAAAAATTTTAATTAACTCTAATATTTAGAATTGTGTTTATGAGTAAATCCAACACCAATGTAGGGCATCGGGACCGGGGCCTTACACTCTAAAACTAATTTTATAATAATAGATGATTATTGTAAAAATATTCAAGCTCTAACTCTTTTCATGATCATACTTAATACTATGACATAATTAAATAGCATGGTTAACGAAAGTAACGAAATTTGGAACATACAAAAAACACCCATAAATTTGATCTTACTAGATTATGTTCTTAAAAGTTTGCTCAATTTCATTTGTCATGTATGTTATCATATCCTTAAAAAAACCATATATGTTTGTGTGGGAAACATCAAATACTTAAAAAAAAACATATATGTTTGAACATCATAAACGTACATATATAATTATGTAAATAACGATTTTTTTCCAAAAATAATTATCAATAAATGATAAGTGTAAATTAGGAAATGTCTTAATATATGTCCATTGATTTTGTGATTTTAGGTCAAAGTCAATAATAAGTCAATAATTATCAATTAATAATGAGAAAATAATAACATTTTATAAGCATATTACAAAATT
The DNA here is from genome assembly GCF_021521415.1 of Bidens hawaiensis. Lineage (NCBI taxonomy): Eukaryota > Viridiplantae > Streptophyta > Magnoliopsida > Asterales > Asteraceae > Bidens > Bidens hawaiensis. The sequence goes on along the minus strand of NW_027497788.1, from coordinate 97,295 downwards.
TATAACTAATGTTCAAAATCAATAATAAATGTTTAATTATCATCTTTTGCTAAATGAAGTTGTTCGGGTCTTTTAGTGTGGAACCAAAAACCAAACCTAACCAAATTCAGTAAGGTTTAAATAATAGTTTAAATAACAAAACCCAATAAGGATGTAGTTTGGTTTTGGATTTTCAAGAATATATAGTGAAATATTTAATTATGCAATGACTGGTACGTAATATAAATTAGACAATTATAGCAAAGCAAAAATGATTAAAAGGAGGTCATCCGAGATTTCAGAAATTCAAGCATTTAAGAATTATTTCGTAACTTATTTTTAGGTGTTTTCAAATATAAGAAAAATAATTGATTGATTATATAAAATTTGTAATTGAAAAATTGATATGAAGTCAAATTATCTGAACTAAAAATTAATGAATAATAAAATGTTAGTATTAATGAATAATTATTACCGTCATCTTAATTATAATTATTCAATATAAGTTAGACCAACATATTACATACCGCGTCCCCATAATTAAAAAAAATAAATAAGATTAGGTAGGAAGCGATGGTTTTTTTTATATATGAATAATTAAATTAAATAATAACATCACATTTTTTATAGCTTAACATAGAATGAGTTTTAATAATCTAAAGAATTATCAAGATGTTTACAATAGAATATACCTTTGGGTGGGAATGAGAGTTGGAAATCAGAAACCAAATCTTTCAATCGGCCGCGGTTGTTGTTATAAATGTAAAATTGATTTAGATAAGCATGCATACCTTTGATTCGAAAAAAGCTTGCGAATCATAAATCAGTCCTTTGAATGCCCATCAATCTGAAGGAGAAGAGAGATTCGAGAGGTAGTGATGGACAAATTTTAGATTAAGGTTTTTGGAAGTGACTGAAGTAAACAGTTTCAAGGAGAGGGAAAGATAATTGATTTGGAGATAAGGGTTCGTGGAATGAGAATGAGGAATGGGTAACAATATGTGTTACAAAAACAAATCGGGTTATAAAAGAGAAAACGGGTCCATGTGTTTTCTAATTTATAAAGAAATTTTTAATTAAAGTTAATGTGTTAATTAGGTGGAGATTGTAAAAATGGAAATTGGTATAGTTGGCATCCTATGTGAATAGTTGACGGGTGGTCTATGGGACAACCCTTAATTGATTTAAAGCCGTAATAATCATGTTTTGAATTGGTTTATTTTGTGGAATTAGATAACTACGGTGTTGTTGGTGAATTGTAGGTTCAAAGGAGGTTACGGGGCTAATATGGTGTATACCGAAGCAACCGAATGAGCCAGAGACGCGCGAGGGGTCAAAAGAAGTGAAAGCGAGAAGGTGTGGTGGAAGTCCACCGTGGCCCACGGTCTAGACCGTGGGCCAAGGTCCAAAATGCAAAATCAAACAGAAGCCGCCGTACCGTGCCTAGTACGGTGGCCGTGAAGCCCACCGTGGCCCATGTTGGGGACCATGGGCTGTTTGATCTCGTTGAGTATCCTAACTTAATACAAATCGTAGATCTGAATCGTATATAAGTTAACCTATATTAGGATCTAGTTCATGATTGCTATAGATCTATCGTTAATACGTTATATATATTTCTATGTATTGATTGTATATTAATATTATCAGTATGAAGAATTGAGAGAGAGTTTTGGGAAGCACTTTGTTAATTAACTCAAAAAGTTAAATTAAACGTGAACAGTCTTCACCTATAAATAGAAGATGGACTTAGTTCGTTAACATCCCCTAACGAACTAGAGCCCACTTCGTTACATACATTACGAAATAATACACTTAACGAATCACCCCCTGATTCGTTAAACATCCTTAACGAATCAGGGAAACTTAACTTAAGTCTTAGTTCGCTAAACAACCTTAGCGAACTAGACATTACATTAACGAACTAACAAGATAAATTAATTGTTTATTACATAAAACAAAACGACAAATACGTTAATGATAAATACAAAGACTCAAGAAGCAAAACCGTGCACTAACAGACACCCCATTGTCTTGAGCTCTTTGTCTTTGGTCTTCACTTGAAACGCTTGGACTGCCAGTCTCTGCAACTATGAATTCCGTTTTCATAACAAACACGCACAACACGTTGGAATTGCGTAGCCAGGTCATAGTCTTCATCGCGCTCAAACAAAATCTTTTTCTTGTGCAGCACGTCATTGTCGGTCTCAGTTAAATTAACCAACCACATCGGGTCGATAATCTTGATAAGCTCATTCTTCAGTCCTTTACCAAGCACAATGACGGCCTCTCCAGTACGATTGTCGTAGTACCAGCGGTCAAACGTAAGATGCATGTGTTGGTGCATTGTCTTCAAAGGCACCCGCTTCATCGTCTTCGGCGGCTTTACCTTAAGAACAAGCTTCCTCCAGCCAGTCCTTGGATCAATTTCGTCAATACGTTTACGTCTCGGGACCTGGGGCTTGAAACACTTGAAACCTTGATTGACCTCGAACAACAAGTGTTGATGAAACCACTCAGCTTTCCGGTCGCCCCCACGATTGATAAATGGACGACACGCGAGGGTACGAACATCCCAACGCGGTAGTGTAAGAACGTCCATTATCGTTTCGTAGTACTGGATTCCCTTCTGCCATTTAACTATGCATACCTTAAGCTCGGAATCATATAGCCATGAGACGATATCACCATGAACCTTGGATACAGTCTTGAATGAGGTCACTTGATTGGCTTTGGCTCTAGCAGCAGCTTCTTCCTTTTGTTCTTGATCAACATACGGATATGCCTTGATAATCTTACTCACCTTTTTATAGCTAAACCACTTAGCAATATCGGCATCGGTTGGGTTCTCAATCGAGTTGAAACGAGTGTCTACAACCTTCTTTCCCTTGGACGTCTTTTCCAAATCATCTTCAGCTGCTTTAACCGTTTGCTCATTAAACACTGGAGCACCTTGATCAATGTTTGTGTGTTGAAACAAGTCAGGATACTCCTCAGATGTGACGTCTTCCATCTCAACTTCCTCGTCTTCATAAATAAAATCCGTATTCATTTGAATAGACGGATCATCTTTTATACCTTCCTCATTCACCACCTCAACGTCAGGCTCTGTCTCTAACACGGTTAACTGTTCATCATTTAACCCTTGCAGTATGGAAATCTGCTCTCGTGTTAGAGACCTATCAACAAACTGACCAACCTCGATCTCATTCCTATTCACCACACTTCTTACCACCCCCGATCCATCCACAAATATGACCGTATCAGCTTCAATCCTTTCAATCGGTTTAACAACAGTTGAATCATAAATACACAACAACCTGCTTACCCGAGTCATCACCGCCACTTGTACCAGCACCGGAAGATGAGCCGTGCGCTTGTTTAGACTGACCTCCTGCACCAGACTCGTCAGGATCTTGATCATCATTCTTGAGTTTCTTCAAAGCATCATCTTTGCATGTTAATTGCAGAATCAGATCTTCCTGTTCTTTGAGTTTCACCCCCCCTGAGACTCAACAATCGCACACAGCTCTTTTGTCTCTTTTTGACAGTATGACACATAACTCATCAGCCTTCTTTGATTCTCCATAAGGCGGTCTTGATTCTGACGGTCAGCAGACATTTTATTTTCATACAAATGAAAAAGATTTAATAGCATATCTGTCTGACGGTTTGGTGGCAGAGCATACAAAGATGGATGAACAGGATGGATTGGTCCTTGAGGCCGTGCAATTCTCATAAATGAGATATCACTCGGTGGAGGGGGGATCATTGACGGTGTTGGAGGAACAGTTGAAGTTGTGGCAGAAGGCATTAGTATTTCAGCTAATGTCATCTGTGAAATCATACCAAGCCGCTCATGAGGAACCATTGTTGTTGTTAATGTAAGCGCCGGAGTGCTAGTAGTAGGCGGAACTACCGGGCGTTGAGGCATTGTTTGACGAGGTGGTGGCACACCAATAATCACACCAGCTCCAGCTGATACTCGTCTCTTAGCTGGAACATCAGAAGATGGTGCTTTACCCTTCCGTTTTCGTTCACGTTGAGCTGCAATGGTAGCAGCTAACGCAGCATTCACTTCATCCTGTTGCTCTTGAAGAGCAACATCACTAGCACCACCACTACCACCATCTCCATGATCATTCCCATCGTCATCGTTCCCACCTTCTCCCCCTTCACGATCGGAATCCGAGTCATCGTGGATCCAGCGTTCATTGGGAGGACATACATAATTTGGGTTACTGATATGACCAATCATACGTTTTTCCCGAGGCCTCTCCTTACGATAAATAATCATTAGACGTACAGTGTCGGCCTTCATATGTTCCAAAGGAAGCATATCGTTCACCAAAGTTCGATCAATAACCAGGTTTGGTATCAAATCTTGAATTATCAATTGCAGAAATTGGGGATACATCAAAAATTTCTTCGTCTGAATCGTTTGCTGGACTTGCTCTTTCAAATGATCGAAAACCATTTATGAATAGTTGAATGGTTTTTTGAGAATAAGAGCCACAAACGCCGATTGCAGACTTATACGACATTCATCAAATCCCCCTTTACGTCCGCCCATGCAATGAATTAGGACAAGTAAAAGATACTTGTAAGGCGGGCAGAGGCCATTCTTGTTAAGAATAGATTGTTTGACATCTCTACCATATCGTACACGTGTAAATAAGCCCTTGATTAACCTCTTGTCAAATTCACTCGGGTTATTATCGTTGTCCCCAAACCGAAGCACTCTCTTAATCACTTCAACATCCACAGTGATAGGAGTTTGATTTATTGTTGCTCGAATGTGGTTCTCGGTGTCAATGAACTCAACCGTATTCCAGAACTGTCTGATAATACTTAGATAGACCGTAGGTCTGGCAGTGATGGCATAATGTATTACTGAATGTCGAAAGAATGCCAAAATGTCTCCAAACGTGGCTACGTCAGCAACATCCGAATCAACATAAGCACATATGTTGTGCTTCTTATCATATGATAGCAATTGAACCTCTTCTTGTTCCTGAGGTTGTTCTTGAGCTTGGGGTTGTTCTAGTTCTTGAGGAGCAACATGTGGATCTTGGTCCATTTGATCGGCCATTTAAACTGAATAAAAATTAACACAAATATAAGTAATGTGGAGATATAGTACAGTTAACATTTATATATATATAGATGGTGTATTTAATTCTATATGTCATGTGTAATCGATATATCGACGCGTTTAGACGTTTGGAATATTACTAATTATAATAAGTTGTAAATTTAATTAATTAATTAAAAAGGAAATGTCATTCGTGTGATTATCAATTTGATTCGTTACAAACATGTAACGAATCAATTGATTCGCTATCAGGTAAATATGTTAACGAATAGGCACAACGAATTAACTATAAATATTAACGAACTAAATTCCAGTTCGTTCCAAATTTTGACGAATCCACAATTGATTCATTGAGAAAGTGATTCACTGAGCTAATTCGTATGCATCCTTAACAAAGTGGACACGAAGCAGTTCCAATTCGCTAAGGTTAACGAATGGCCAATAAAGACTTGATCTTTGACTCTCATAGTCAAAGTCAAAATTATATTAAGAACACTGAACGTCAACAACATGAACCCAGTATCAATTAATCCATAATCATCGTTGGATAACCGAATTAACAGGCATAGCTATCTCGGAAATACAATACGAAGCACACGGTGTTGAAATTGAGGCTCAACACCATGAAATAATTTAAGTGTACTCGGAGTTTTAACAGAGCATAAACCCCCGAAAAGAGAAACATTCAATAGACCCGACAAACAAGAATCAAACCTTGATTAAAGTCTACCAAGGGTCTCGGAATCACATTCCGATCACAATGAACTATACATAAACTATATCAACACAATATAGCATAGATAAAGCAGAGTTTTAAAACCCGGAAAACCCTTAGTACAAAAATTACATAATTAGTCTATCAACACAACGTCATATTTGACGAAAATCACATAGAAGTGATCGTCTATACCTTAGCAACACAATGGTATACTCGAAAGTTCGAAAAATCAGAGAAAAATTGAACAGGGTTGCTTTAGGTATAAGGAAGATGGGTGAATAGTGAGGGACGGTTCGTGTCACCTGTCTTTTATGCTCTTACATGCTACCCAATGTACTCTATGTACGAATTAAGTGATTCGTTTGAATTTTAAACTAACGAATCATGCAATTCGTTATTGCAGAGTAACGAATAAGACATGAATCATGTCTTGATTCGTTAAGAATGTATAACGAACAGGAGGTGTTTCGTTACAGAGTGCAGAAGCGAATTAGGTGAACGAACTAGAATCTAGTTCATTAAAACAACACTTAATTCGTTATCTATAATTAACGAACCATGATTTATTTAATTTTAACTTAAATAATTAAATAAATAAATGAATTAAATATTTTACTAAAATTACCGAGGCCCGTTATCTCGATAACCAAATAACTTAAAACCTTTTTTACGTTCATTAAAAAATATCCCTTAAATAATATATAAAAGAAAAGATAAAATATTTTTGGTATTTTATAAAAAGTAAAGAATGTATTTACGAAAATATCTGAACTAAAAACACATAGAATTTTTTTTTTATTTTTCTATGATTTTCAAAAACAGTACATATTTTTGTGTTTTAATTGAGTTTGAGCAGAGAATCATATTGACCAAAACGCCCTTCCATCACAGTTTTATATTTCAGCGACATTATGACTGGCGTTAAGTCGGTCATTGATATTATTGTCCACTTAAATCTTATGACAAACCTTCGAGCATTTATGTGATGTGATTCATGGTTCAATTAGCACACAGAATATCAGAAACTATCAGCCTCTAATCTCGATTCAAGCTTAATTTGATTGTTTTTGCCAAATCACCCCAACTTGACTTAAACCATTATAGTGTTGATCAAAATTTTAATACCAATTGTAAACTATTGAGCAATGCATCAAGTTTCCTTTACTGTGAGTGAGTATGCACGAGTCCATCTGTCGGCTTACATACATTGTATCCCCTGGGGTCCGTTTCTTATTGGTATTGAGACGCGCGCAAGGGAGGAACAGTTGTATGACTAACAGTGGAGTTTGATCAAGTCAGTAATTTGGATTGTACGAAGTACAGCAGTGATCAAGTTTAATGACTTTGGGTTTGCTCTAAAAGCGAGTGAAATATTCATGCATATGAATACCCAGATGATTAAGCCGCATAAAGACTCACAGTGTCCAGAATCCTAACGCTTGTTATTTGCTTTATTATATTTTTAGGTGATCAACAACTATAAGGCTTGAGTATGACCGGTTATTACATTTCTGCCATCCTCACCGAGATTTTTGCTAAAGACTAACACCTCTTTCAATTTGGCTTTTTCTTTAGGTTTATATCACTTACTTTACTCTAACAGCTTGTTTAAGACCTATCAATGCACCAATGATTAAGCACTCAGTATTTTAGGCTTATTTCTTTCTGGATTTGGGGTCAAATAATCAATGTACTATCATTTTCTCTTTTTGCTTCAAAAACTCAAAATTTTGAGGAGCATAAAACAAAATGATTTTAATTGCCCCAGTTAATTTAAGTTCCTAAATTAGTGGCTATCCTATCCATCTACAAGTAGAGAACATGACCAATACATGCAAGCATGCTTCACAAACTTAAATAACTGACATAATTTTCAGCTAAAAATAAAATAGAAAGCTTAACGAACACCCCAAATACTTTTCATTATCAAGTAAATGGCTATCCCGAAGATTTACAAGAAATTATCAGGACCAAACATATACAAGTATATGTCTTTCAAATAGAAGTAAATGACATAATTTTCAGCAAACGTAAGCAAAAATCTTTTTGGTTTTTCTCTTTACAAACTAAAAACACAATATTTTTGTCTTTTCAGGTTTTTCTTTATAAACAGGAAAATCACATTCTTTTTGAATTTTTCAAAATTTTTCTGTACAAACAAAAAACACAATCTTTTTGATTTTTCAGATTTTAAAATGTTTGTGGTTTTTCAGATTAATTTCAAGAAAGATCACAGTAATTTAAATTTTTCAAAGTTTTCTAATGTTTTTGGGTTTTATCTATACAAACGAAAAGCACAATATATTTGTATTTTCTAAGATTCACCCCCTAAACCCTAAAAAACAAAATAAAATATAAACTAGAACAGACTAAAATTAAAAAATAATCATCCTAATTTTAGGATTTCAGCAAGGGTCTTCAATCCATTTAAACCAAGCAAAAATTGAAAACGTGTTTTATCAAAGGCTTTGGTAAATAGATCGACTTTCTGAAAATCAGTATGTACTTTCTCAAGATCAATTAATTTCTTCTCATAACAATCCCGTATAAAATGATATCGAATTTCGATATGTTTCGTTTTAGAATGTTGTACGGGATTTTTGGTGATACTAAGAGCATCAGAATTATCAATCAAGATGGGAGTAATAAGAAACTTCAAACCGTAGTCGCGAAGATGTTGTATCCACAAAACCTGAGAACAGCAACTCGAGGCTGCAACATACTCAGCTTCAGCGGTTGAAGTGGAGACCGTTGTCTGCTTCTTACACTGCCAGGAAACAAGCCGACTTCCTAAGAATTGACATCCCGCTGTGGTAGAATTGAAATTAATCTTGCATCCTCCATAGTCTGAGTCGGAATAAGCGGTAAGATCAAAAGTATCGTCTTTGGGGTACCATAACCCGATGTCAGGATTTCCCCTTAGATATTGCAGAATACGCTTGACCGCTACCTGGTGAGTCACTCGGGGACTAGCTTGGTACCTAGCACATAAACAAACAGCAAACATTATGTCGGGTCGAGAAGCAGTAAGATACATCAAAGAACCAATCATAGCACGATAGAGGGTAGGGTCAACAGTATCCTCCAATTCATCCGGTGATAAATTGTGACCCACGGGAAGAGGAGTAGAAGGGATTTTTCTGGCAGTAATCTTGAATCGGCACAAGACGTCGTTCACATATTTTGTCTGATGAATGATGATTACCTTCGCATACTGATGAACCTGCAACCCTAAAAAGAAATTCATCTCTCCCATCGAACTCATCTCGAACTTGGTTTGCATTGATTTCTCGAACTCCTTACACAACGTGTCGTTTGTGGACCCAAAGATTATGTTATCAACATAAATCTGAACGAGGAGAAGATCATCACCAATATTCTTATAAAACAAAGTGCAGTCGACATTTCCACATTTGAAACCATTATCCGTTAGATGGTCGGCGAGCGTGCCATACCAAGTTCTCGGGGCTTGATGTAGACCATTAATGCCTTGTTTAATCGGTAAACACGGTCAGGATAATCAGGATCTTCAAAACGAACACTTCCTCATGAAGTTCACCATTGAGAAAAAGCACTCTTGACATCCATTTGATACACTTTAATATTCTTGTAAGAAGCATATGCAGAAAGATTCGAATCGACTCTAATCTTGCAACTGGAGCATATACTTCAGTGTAGTCAATACCCTCTTGCTGATGAAAACCTTGCACAACTAATCGTGCCTTTTTTCTCACAATTACCCCACGATCGTCTTTCTTACACTTATATACCCACTTAGTTGGAATCGCCTTCTTGATTCTAGCAGGTTTGTCGATAAGATCCCAAACACCTAAACGTGCAAATTGCTGTAATTCTTCTTGCATGGCTTCTACCCAAGAAGGATCTTGAAGTGCCACGAGGAGTTGTTGGCTCAACTTGAGATAGAAAACAAGTGAATTTAGCAAGATTTACAATTCCAGATGAGTGTAAGTCAGCATAAGCACATAAGACATTATTTTCACCCAATGAAGCAACTGATGTCGTGTTTGAACTCCCACATCAAGTTCTCCAATAATGTTTTCTTGTGGATGGTAATTATGAATCCTGAGAGTAGGATTCTCAGAAACAGCAACATTTTCAAATAAATTAGTGAAATGTTCACCCAATTTAGGAGATGAAACATCACTATCAGGTTCAATAACTTGATCTACAATTGCATTATCATCAGATGAAGTAGAAGCATTATCATAATGAACAGGAGACTCATTATCAGGTTCTTCAGTTGGAGCAACAATTGGAGCTTCAACATCATTTGAACTTGCAAACCATGGAATTTCCAAATGTTCTTCAAAATAAGCACAAACTAAATCTTCATCTGGGTGATCGGTTATTGGAGTAAATGAATTAAATAAGCCATCATAGTCAAACATCCAGTCGGGACCTTTACCTTGAGAAGGAGTAGTGTACTTTTGACAGTCCACATGGTACCATTCTTCAACACAACCGGACGTAAAGTTAAACACTCTTTTCTTATGTGACGCATATCCCAAGAAATAACCTTCAATGGCTTTTTCATCAAACTTTCCCACATCCTTTTTCAACATAGTACAAGGACACCCAAATGGTTCCAAGTACTTTAAATTAGGTTTACTATTATTCAACAGTTCATAACTGGTCTTTTTGAGTCTTTTAACAGTGAGAACTCGATTGAGTGTATAACACGCAGTATTCACCGCCTTATTCCAAAACTGGACAGGAAACTTTGAATCAGCAAGCATCGTTCTAGCAGCTTCAATCAATGTTCTATTCTTTCTTTCAGCTACACCGTTCTGTTGTGGTACATATGGAGCACTGTATTCTCGATGAATTCCTTTTTGTACACAAAAGAAATCCAATACAGTATTTTTAAATTCAGTACCATTGTCACTTCGAATTCTCCTCACTTTCTGTTTGTATAGTGATTCGATCTTAGTGATTAGGTTTTGAACGAGACCCGGTGTTTGATATTTTGAGCTCATAAACAAGACCCATGAATATCGTGAATAATCATCTGTAACTACTAGGCAATACCAGTCTCCATAAATACTCGCCCTATTCACTGGACCGAATAAATCCATATGAAGTCGTTCAAGAGGAGTATCAATGGAATTTAATAACTTAGATGGGTGCGGTTTCTTCTTCAGTTTGCCCTTCTTGCAAACAACACAGTGATCAGATAATTTAAAATTCTTCAACAACACCCCCTCTACCAGGTCATTTGCAATCAGGTAGTTCATCTTTCGAACATGTATATGACCCATTCTTCGATGCCAAAGCACTGAGTCTTTCTCGGTTGCTTTCGAGACAAAACACGTTTCGATCGATGTAGATACTTTAGAATTCATATTCAAGACATAAATATCATTTGATCGAGGTGATCGCATGACAACCATGTCCTCGGGAATAACATAACCCGGTTTCAAAATCAGACAATCTTTATCTGTAAATACTGTAGTGTATTACTTATCACAGATTTGCGACACACTAAATAAATTATGGTCCACTTTATCACAATAGTTAACCTTATCAAAAGTAATCTTTCCATTCGAAGCATCACCCTCCTGTGTAATCATACCCCCAGAATTCCCAGCAAACGCCACATAACCCCCTTGAATATTTCTCACATTTGTTAAGAGGTCGAGATTTCCAGTAATATGACAAGAACATCCACTATCCATGATCCAGTTTTCACCAGAAATGGTCTTGGATGTACCCTACACACAAATGAAAATGATTAGTTCAAAAAGACAGCCCAAGCCTCGGTCTTGGGCACCTTTTGGTTTTCTTGAGAAAAATTAACCTTAGTTGCGTTCAATTGTTGTTCAGCAACTTGAGAATAAGTTACAGGTTTCTTAGACTTCCGTCTTAGATACGCAGCTTGAACTACATTTGAATTAACGATTTTGCAAATTGGTTCGGTTGGAATAAAATTAGGTTTAACAGAACCATGAGTCTCATTCACATGAACAACTTTTCGAGGATGTACATTAGAGAACATAATGTGAGTATCATCAGCATACGACACAGGTCGTTTCAGAATCTCCTTTACCAAAGGAACCGGTTTGGAATGGTCCTTGATAAAAGGATGAAGATTCTGATAGTTTTTCTGGCCACAATTTCTTACTATATGACCTTGTTGACCGCAAAGAAAACAACTTCGCATATCAACATGATGATGTTTAGAGTTTTTCGGAACATGTGACACAGATGATGGATGATGATTCACATTTTTGGTCATGCTCTTAGCAAAATCATCAAATAACTCAGATTTCTTTTTCAAGTAGAAATCTAAATTAGAACAGTTTGAAAAACTTTTCAACGTATCTGTCCCAGTTGACTTCACAAATTGAACTTTCTTAGCTTGTTTTAAAACTTGCTTTGCTTTAGTCAATGGATCAGATGGAGCTGATGTTTTCGCTTGAGCATACAAACGTTCAAGTTCACGAATCTTGGAAGTTTCATTGTGAAACACACTCTCAATCAGTTCAGGTTTAATGATACTTATTGGAATGTATTTCTCAGTGAACATCGTGTCCATCCCCTTTAACTTAAACACACGAGCAGATGACGACTTAGATGCAATAGGATTTATGAAACGCAACAATTCCTCATCAGAAATTTTGGGTTTTTCTGGTTTCTTAGCCCTCACTGGTTTGACATCAACATGAGCATCTTGTTTCACCATAGTTGTGTGCGAACCATACACAGACTACTCAAATTCATGAGGTTCACAAAGTATGTGATTAGAACTTGGAATGTTCTTGTTTTTGTGTATAATTTCAGGTTCAAACACATCCTCAATGATAACTTTATCAACATTTTCAGCAAAAACTTTGTTGCTTTGAACATGAGGTTTCTGAATTGAAGATTGGGTTTTAAGACCTTTAGTAGTAACAGGTTTTGCTTTTTCTGAAATCACAGGTTCTTTTAGAATGACATCTTCCTCAGTTGAAGCAAAAGGGTTAATTTTTTAATCATTGTGAAACGGTGGAGGAATTTCAACAAAACCTATACCTTTCTTTGAATCCTTTTGTTTTCCAGAAACTTCAATAATTTCATTCAACAGAAAAGAAGAATTTCGAAATTTACCCAATTTGTTCTTTAACTCAAGAACCTCATTCTCAAGCTCGGTTATCTTTGAACGATATTTCAAGATTTCTTGAAACTTTTGGTCATTAATTGTCATTTTCATAGATAACTCAGCTTTGAGATCATGGTTACTTGTCGACAATGCTTCAATCTTTTCACAAGATCTCATTTGAGATCCGAGAGATTGTCGATAATTATCTTTCAATGAAGCAATTTCTCTAACTAAATTATCATTGTGATTCTTTAAAGATTCTAACTTAGGTTTGTTAGATTCACATTCAACACAAGTTACTTTAACTGATGATGTAGCAGAAATAGAATGACTAACCTCATTGATTTTAGCAATGCACGCAAAGACAGTTGTAGGCTTGTCACATGAGTCATCAGAATCAGATCCAGAGTCATTATCAGAGGACACCTCACTTCCACTAGCATCATGAAAATCTTGAGTCAACCCAAACAAAGCCAAGTTAGCTTGATTATCATTACACAATAGTCGTTGTGACCAATCATTTTCATCAGCTAACATTGGTTGTGACCCAGAATTTGATGGTTTCTTCTCAGCATCATTACCTCGTGTTGTTGAAGAATTTTGATTTTGACCACAAGTACCGGTATACTCCTTTTTTGGTTTGTCACATTCTTTTGCAAAATGTCCGAATTCTTGACAATTGTAACATTTCACCTTTAACTTGTCAAATCCCAATTTTTTGTTCAAGGCAGAAAGATCTTTTCCAGTTCTTTGCATAAACCTTTTCACCTTACGAACAATCATTGCCATGTTCCACTTTAAATCCATAATTTCTAAGTCATCTGGATCAATCTGATCATAGTCTTCATCAGTTAAATCACTAGTGGCAATTTTGCTACTCACCAGATTTTCATAAGAAATTATGAAAGCTGATAAAAAGGCAAAATTTTGTTCAGCTTCTTTCATGTTGACATTTGGAGGCGATGAGTATTGATTTGTAGTGGATGAACTTCCTGAACCAGCAGAAACATTTGGTGATCCAGAGTTACCAGCAGTATAAAAACAAGCTCTAGGATCACTATAGATGGTTGTTTCATTTTCTCTTGCATTCTGGGTAAGAAATGCAGTAATCGGTGAAATGGTTGAGCTCAGAGGCATGCTACCATCATAGAAAGCAGGATCTTTACTTTCCTTGGATGATTTTTGACACTTGAGATCATATTCACGAGCTTCAATCTTTTGTAAAAACTCACTTGCAGTCAAGTCTTCATTGAAATAACTGTTTTCTTTTAATACCATTAGAAAAGTAGAGTACGAACTTGGTAGTGCACTCTTAATAGTATCAATCTTGTCAATCTCAGAAATTTCCAACTTCATTTTATCCATCTCTGCAATCAAGTGATTGAATCTCGTTTTCATTTCTTCAACCGTCTCACCTTTGAGTAAATTAAAGTTTCTGAATTGAAACTTAAGCATAACTTTTTTGCAGCAGTGTTTCCCATACTTCTCATTCGGATATGTTGAAACAAAGAGGCATAGATTTTTATACTACCCACTTGGTGACAGATATTTTCAGGTAAAGCCATAGTTAGAGTAGAATAGGCTTTTGTCTCTATCTCTAATGCTTTCTTTTCTTCCTGTGAGTATTGAGATATAGCTTTAGGTTTGAAACCGATAGTCTAATCCCCAATCATAGGAACGGTATAAACTTCATCTAAACAATAAGAGCAGTCAGGGTGAACTGATCCTAGATGAGCACGAAACCGAGGTTCTCACTTGGCAAAGTCACTAAACTTCATCAATCTTGGACATTTCGAATGTGAACCTATCTCGGTATCAAGTTGTAACATTTGTTGCATCAACATGTTTTGAGAAGTTAATGCATACATACCCGCCATTTTGAAAAGTTTCAAAAATTCAAGGATAACTTGTGAAGAATAAGGTTAACGAGTCGTGAACAGTGATCGTAACGAACTGTAAACAGTTATAGCAAACTGTGAATAGTGATAAACGAATTAAACTTAATGAAGTTAAAGTTTATCTTGTAACGAATTAGAATTTAATGATTAACGAATCCACTGGTCAACGAATGAGTAAGCGAATTAACTAAGCGAATCACAGAGTACAACCTTAGCGAATTAGAGTATTTTCTATAACGAATCACTAAGATAGACTTAGGGAATAAGATGACGAACCAACTACAGTTGATAACGAATCAAACTATAGCGAATCAGGTTGTTACAACTGTTTGTAACAAACTCTGACACCTAATGCCACGTGGCAAAGGTTGTTATAACGCAAATTCCAAGATGACCACGTGTCACACGAATTTGTGAACACGAATCAGATAGATTAACGAACTGATTACACGAATCAACTATAGGTCATAGCGAATGGACAACGAATCAACTAGAACTCATACCGAACTGGGTGAAATATGTTAACGAATCAATCTTATATTCAAATCTTCAACGAAGATTTCCAGAAATCTGGAAATGAAGAACACAGACCCAAAGACCCAGGTTCGTAATACACGTTCAATTCTCAACCAAATAACACAAATCAACTACCAAATTACTCGTTATCACCACACGAAACCAAATCGCCGATCCTCGTAACTAATTAGCACATCTCATGAATCCAATTATACCAATACTAATCGCCTGTTTCGTCTAACACCAGATCCACACCAATATCAATCCGAACACAATCAAATCAGAATTCCAATTCATGGTATCTTACCAATACCTTAACCAACTCAAATCCAATCCAATTCCTTCATACTTAATCCAACTTAACCTCAAATCGATCAAAATCAAACCGAATTACAAGAATTATCATAAAATAACAATTAATTGTCTATAATAACGAATCAACACACAAAATCAATAGCAAAAGAGCATCGAAAGCTCTGATACCACTTGTTTGATCTCGTTGAGTATCCTAACTTAATACAGATCGTAGATCTGAATCATATATAAGTTAACCTATATTAGGATCTAGTTCATGATTGCTATAGATCTATCGTTAACAAGTTATATATATTTCTATGTATTGATTGTATATTAATATTATCAGTATGAAGAATTGAGAGAAAGTTTTGGGCAACACTTTGTTAATTAACTCAAAAACTTAAATTAAACGTGAACAGTGTTCACCTATAAATAGAAGATGGACTTAGTTCGTTAACATCCCCTAACGAACTAGAGCCCACTTCGTAACATACATTACGAAATAATACACTTAACGAATCACCCCCTGATTCGTTAAACATCCATAACGAATCAGGGGAAACTTAACTTAAGTCTTAGTTCGCTAAACAACCTTAGCGAACTAGACATTACATTAACGAACTAACAAGATAAATTAATTGTTTATTACATTAAACAAAACGACAAATACGTTAATGATAAATAGAAAGACTCAAGACGCAAAACCGTGCACTAACATGGACCACGGTCCAGTTGATGCTGAACGGCACCGTGACCCACGGTGTGAACCGTGGGCCACGATGCGGGTCGTAACTGCCCGATTTTGTTCTTATTTTTAGATGGTTTTTGATGTCTTTTCACCTATCCTTCATTTTAAACAAGCTAGAGATGAATTTTGGAGATTAAGAACAAGACTTTGGTGATTATAATCATTTGTTTGGGTTTATGATTCGTTCGATTATCTTAATTGAGGTGATGATTAATCAAACAATGTGTGGCTAGTACTCTTTATGTTCTCTCCTAATTGTAAGGTCTTATAATTGGATATTTGTTAATCATTTATGTTATTGGTGAGATAGTATTTTGATCATATGATTATTGTGCTATGGTGATTGTGTATTTGTTTTGTAATTGTTAGTGTGGTATAAATTCGTGTTCATGACTATCCGTTCTTGGTGCCATAGGCAATCGAGATTTAGTAGAAGAGAATTAGGGTTAACAATACTAAACAGATTATTGAGTGACAACCTTGTGTTTTTTTAATCCAAGTACTTAGTCCTCTCTTATCACTTTCAAACGCATTTTCATGAACTATAATTGTGTAGTTCATCTCACAAGTAAACATTAACTTTATCAACATTGGAAACCTGAAATCGGGAGAGAGCATTCTTTCTTATATTGTTTAAAACTCATTTATTTATTTCAGTTATTTTTGTTAATAAAAACCAAACAACCAACTCTTTGAATTTACTTTTGCACTTAGTTTAATTTAGATAAATTTCATAACTACTTGGTAACACAATTTCCACAAACTCCTTGTGTTCGATACCTGCTTATCGCTATCTAATAGTTGTAATCGGTTTATTTTTTAGTGAGTCTTCGACCTCACGTCAAATTTTAGCGACGTTGTTGGGGAGTAGTGCGCAACGTGTGTTAGCTTTTTTCTGTTATTTTCGGGTTTACGCTGGTTGTGTTAGTGTGCAGGTACCTACAGGTGTATGCATACTAGAGGATCTAACAGGTCATCACCGCTAGTAATTGATCCCGAGATTGACAGAACACTTCAAAGAAACGGTGTCTTACTTAGGGAGAATAAGCTTCTTGGTTCTCCAACCGCATCAAACAACATGGATTCACCACTTCCCACTTCGGGTCAAACAATCTCGACTACACCTCCACCAAATCCACCTCCACCAATCACTACTAATATACCTACAACATCAAGTGAACTCCAACCACCACCCGCAACTGAACCCATCAATGCTCAATTCACCTATGCAACATCATCCACATTGCCACCTATTACCAACCTTTTTCCTAACTTTGGTGCGTCATCATCATCTCAACAATATCAACCACCAACCTTTCAACCATCACAATCAAATTTACCAATATCAACCCCAACCTTTCATGCAACATTCAAGATCACAAGGTGACGGATACGGATATGGGTTTGACAGTGAATTTGAGGGGTATGAAGTGGAAGGTCACTGTTTTGGATAAAAATCACTCAAGGATAATGTATCCAAATTCGTTTAGTGAGGATTAATGCTATGGTGATGAAAAAAGGTATATATCGATTGCAAACACAAACACACGGATTTGTTACGGGGAAAAGCCCTTGATCTGGTTCGGATTGCCGGCACAAAAACCCCGGGTGATGACAACTCGTCTATCACCACTTTATTAATCAAAAAAGGGTGTTACAATTGTGGAGATTATGATCAATGGTACAATAATTCTAAGTGTGTGAGATGTGATAGAGAGAATACTCAGGTGTGTGTGTATACAATGTGTCCTATAACTGATCATAATCTCAATTATATATAATAGATAATAACTCAATGGAGTTATTAATAATAAATGCTATTAATTAATTTTCCTAAAAATCCGCCTTTATCTTCAATGTAAACGTAACAACCACTTTGACCACGTGCTCCATCACTCAGGCTGCGAAATAGGGGGTAGACCAGGTCTTGGAGCCGTTACACTTGATAAATATCAGCCTTCATATAAGAAATAACCGTTAATAGCAACAAATACCGAGGATCCATGATCCTGACATAGCTCTAGAACTCTTCAGAAGGATAATTGATCCAGATACGTAAATATCTTCTTGACTACAAGTTAGTAGATAGACTGATTCTTCTAATCGTTATACCTGCTAAATATTAGATTACACATGAGAACAACCGTTAGTAAATAATAAGTACTGTGGATCCTTGATCCTAACGGGATCTGGAACACACGCTAAGGATAACTGATTCAAAACATATGCCAGGATAACATATCCACAGTGTCAAATTTCTGAGCACTAACAATTGCCCCCAAAATGGCAGTTGTGATATGATCACAGCTGTCATTTTGCCTTTGAATCCAAACTTCCTGCAAAAACATATGAGATTTGACAAGTTGGATATAATTGTCACATATCAATGGAGTTTCCATGGGAACTTCCCTTCCGGCTGTATATCCTTCTTCCTGCAAATCATGAACAACTAGTAACACCTGTTTAACCCGGATGGATGGTCCATCTTTAAATGGTGAAATCCGGGTTAAAGATTTTTGGTAATTGCAAGTAAATAGTATCTTTTAACTATTTGTTGATTGTCTGTTATTTTTAAAGTATGTCTGATATAGCTTTAGACTTGTTGAAAGTTTTGAGAAATATTCTTTAGTAAAAAATTTTTAGGATAAAATATCCTTGCAAAAATAAACCAGGATCTTATATCCTTATAAAAATAGATTGAGAATAATGAATCCTTATATCTATGAAGATATAAAATGAAATCAAATAAGTGTAAACCGATAAACATAAATCATACTTGTTTTGAACAAAAATCTGCTAAGGATAATGTATCCAAATCTGTTATGTGAGGTTTAGTGCTAAAATGATAATAACGATTATATGAACGAAATAGAGATGAACACCATGATTTGATCACGAGGGAAAAAGCCCTTAATTACGATAATCTTACTTCGGTCAAAACTTAACAAGGTAATCTTTGGTCGAATGACTTCGGTCAAGGATTAGCAAGATAATCTCTGGTCGAATAACTTCGGTCAAGGATCAATGAGGTAACCTTTGGTCGGATAGTACGTGATTATAGTAATCTTCGGCACAAAAAACCCCCGGACGGTGAAAACTATCACCGTCAAGTTTATTAATGACAAAAATCGGGTTACAAAGATGGAGATATGATCAAAGATTACAAAGAATATCTAAGTGTGTGTGTGTATGAACTGCTAGAGAGAGTTCTTGACAGAGTATTTGAGAGTGTCTGCAGCTAATGAGTGTGAACAAGTGACCTAACTTTGATCATAATCTCAATATAAATAATAAATAAAAGCTAACTAACTCCTATTTTTATGGCACTACTCCCACTAACTTAGTCTTCACCATTGACCACGTGCTGGAGGTGCCTTGTAGCTTAATTTTAGGTAGACCACGTCTTGGAGCCGTTAATGTTGATAAATATCAACATTCATATGAGAAACAACCGTTAACAGCACCAAATACCGAGGATCCATGATCCTGACAAAGCTCTGGAACTCTTCAGAAAGATAATTGATCCAGACACGTCTTCAAGAATAACATATCCTCAGTACTCAGTTATTTGTGACACAACAAGAAGTCCTATATATCCGCCATTATCCCCACTAAATGTGTTACAGCCATCTGACCACCTGCTTGATAAGTTTACTAGTGAGATATCCGGTGGAATAAGTCTTGGCGCCGTTATACTTATTAAATAACAACCTACACACAAGAAACAATTGTTAATAATACCAAGTACTGAGGACCACTGATCCTGACAGGATCTGTCTAAGGATAACTGATCCAAGAACATATGTCAGGATAACGTATCCACAACGTCAAATTTCCATGCCCTAACAATTGCTCCCAAAATGGCGGTTGTGATAAGATCACATCTGTCATTTTTCCTTTGAATTCAAACTTCCTGCAAAAACATATGAGATTTGACAAGCTAGATATAATCATCAAATATCTATAGAGTTTCCTTGGGAACTTCCTTTCTGGCTATATATCCGAAACCCCTTATTCTTCCTGCAAATCACGAACAACTAGTAACACATGTTTAACCAGGATAGATGGAATATATTTTGAACGGTGAAGTCCGGGTTAAAACTTTTAGTTAAGTCCAGGTGACTTATGTTTAATAATAATTGAAAACTTTTGACTATTCGCTTGTTACTTGTTATTTTGAAAGTTTGTCTGATATAGCTTTAGACTTGTTGAAATTTTTGAGAAATATTCTTTAGTAAAATGTTTTTAGGATAAAATATCCTTGCAAAAATAAACCAGGATCTTAAATCCTTATAAAATTAGATTGAGAATAATGAATCCTTATATCTATGAAGATATAAACTGAAATCAAATAAGTGTAAACCGATAAACAGAAATCATACCGTAAGGTCTGGTTAGACCTAAGTTACCATAAGTATTGATCCTTTTGCAATCCATATAAAACTGAATTAAAGGATTTTGAATCCATAATGATCCTCAGAATCTAATTTATGATACCTAATGCAAATAACTTACGATATTATCTGGGATTAAACCCAATAAACCGGGGACAAGCCCACAAAATAAACTGGGGACAAGCCCAACAAACTGGGGACAATCCCAACAAACTGGGGACAAGCCCATAAAATAAACTGGGGACAAGCCCATGCAACTGGAGACAAGTCCATAAAATAAACTGGGGACAAGCCCGTGTAATTTGGGAACAAGCCCGTGAACTGGTGTTAAACTGGGGAGAAGCCCAAATACTGGGGACAAGCCCAAACTGGGGACTGGCCCAAAGATACGGATGTCAACTAGGGACTCGCCCAAACCGGGATTTAGCCCAAACGTGAGATAACGTGAAAACGTTATAAACCGGTGGTTTGGTACGTCTACCATAAATCTTAGGATCCTCCATATAGCCGAAGACAATGAAATTGTCAGCCACTATGCGTGTACTGGTCCCGCTGCCCCGGACTATACGTTAGATAGCGTGCGCAACTGGCGATCTTAAGAATGGTGAAAACCTTTAAACCGTAGGGGATATGACCATCGAGGGTCATACCCAATCGTGGGCTAGGAAAAGGAAAATAGCAATGTACCTTAAGCGTGAGGGAGAGGTGGCCAACCTCTTAGACATTGAACCTCTTGTTGAAATCTGCATTGTTACATAAAAACTTGGAAAAGATAAATATTAAGAATACATTATCCTTAAAATAACAAGAATATGAAATGAATAAGTGATTAGATAGATATTACCAATTTTAGGATCCTTGATCCTAGATGGATGCTTGATTTTCGAAGGATACTAGATCCTGACTAGAAAAAAATACTTTTTGAGATGGATAGCATTCCATACTCTAGGTAACCTGTTGCCTTTCATAGTTAGCAAGTGATATGCCCCCTTCCTAACTTCTGACTTGATCAAGTAGGGACCTTCCCATTTGGGTGCTAACTTTCCATCTGCTAGATTAGTTGTGTTTTGGAAGGCTTTCCTCAAGACTAGATCTCCTTCCTGAAATCTTATGATCCTTGTATTCTTGTTGTATGCCCCAGCTACCCTTTGTTGATAAGCTGCCATTCTGATCTTGGCTAGGTCTCTGAGTTCTTCTACAGTACCCAAGTCCTCTAGAAGGATTTCTTCGTTGGCTTCAGGATCACGGATGCTCGTTCTTGCCGTAGGAACCACCATCTCTGTTGGGATTACTTCTTCTAATCCAAATACCAACGAAAAGGGTGTTTGTCCTGTTGCATTCTTAGGCGTAGTCCTGTCTGCCCCAAAAACATAAGGAAGTTCTTCAGCCCATTTTCCCTTCTTAGATCCTAGCTTCTTCTTTAGATTGTTGATGATGATCTTGTTGCTAGACTCCGCTTGACCATTAGCTTGAGGATGAACCGGAGTGGAAGTAATCATTTTGATGCCCCAACTGTCACAAAAGTTAGTGGCTCTTTTCCCGATAAACTAGGAACCATTGTCACAAACAATTTCAGCGGGAATACCAAATCTAGTTATAATATTTCGTTTAATAAAAGATATTACTTCCCTTTCTCGGACTTGTACAAATGCTTCTGCCTCAATCCATTTGGAGAAGTAGTCAGTCATAGCAAACATAAAGACCTTTCCACCGGGTGCTTTTGGTAGCTTGCCCACAATATCCATACCCCATTTCATGAAGGGCCACGAAGAGGATATAGGATACAGAGGCTCCGCTGGCTGATGAAGGATGTTCGCGTGTCTTTGGCAAGCATCACATTTTCTTGAATACTCCACTGCATCCTTCTTCATTGTTGGCCAGAAGTATCCAGTTCTGAGTATCCTGGAAAATAACGCTCTTCCACCTGTGTGATTGCCGCAATATCCTTCATGGAAATCCTTGAGTACTTCTTGGATCTCAGGATCCTCGATGCACCTCAGATATGGACCTGCAAGAGAGTTTCTATATACCATATCATCTAATAAAATATATTGGGATACCTTGAGTTTGGCGGACTTGGGATTTTCTGTGGTAGGGATTTCTCCATCCTGGAGGAATTTCTTGATTGGGAGGATCCAGGATCCTACTTTTAGTAAGGATGAGGGATCCTTAGGTTCCTCTATGCATTCTATAGTTACTTCCACAGCTTTTTGTTCTCCACTTGCCAGAGACAATATGTGAATGATAGGTATCTTTACATCATCCGGGATCTTCAATGATGATGCTAAGTTTGCTAAGGCATCTGCCCCAGCATTTTCTTCTCTAGGTACCTGTAATGTACTAAACAACTCGAAGGATTTTGCTAATTCCTTCATAATTTCTAAATATTTGACCATATTCTCATCTTTTACGGTGTAAGAACCGTTAAAGCGATTAGTTATAAGTAAAGAGTCTATATAAAGTTGAAGATACATGATCCTCATTTTTTTGGCTAAAAGTAAACCTGCGATAAGTGCTTTGTATTCTGCCTCATTATTGGTGGCTTGGAATGCATATGCAATGGACTGGGGTATTATGTCCCCCTGTGGATACTTCAGTAGGATACCCAATCCTGTTCCTCTTACGTTGGATGTTCCATCTGTGAAGAGGGTCCAAGGATCCTTTGTTTCTTCTAGTTGTTGAACTTCCAAATCAGCTTCCTTCTGCATGTCGCTACTGAAATCAGCCACAAAGTCTGCAAGCTCTCGTGACTTAATGGTTGTTCTAAGCTCATACTGAATGTCATATGCACTCAACTTCACAACCCACTTGGCCATCCTTCCTGACAACTCTGTCTTTCTAAGCACATCCTTAACAGAATAGTTAGTTCTCAAAATAATAGTATGGTGTTTAAAAATAATGTCTCAACTTGGTTGAGGCAATAATCAAAGCAAGAATTAAATTCTCAATGTGAGAATACCTAACCTCTGCGTCTAAGAGGCTTTTACTTACATAATATACCGTATGATGTGGACCTTCATGATCCTTCGCTAGAATAGCACTGACTGCATTACCTGAAACGTCTAAGTATAGAGACAACGGCTCACCATAAATTGGCTTCATCAAGACTATTGTTGAGGATAGATAATCTTTACGAGCCTTCAGCATCTTCATGCTTTTGAGTCCATTCAAACTTCCATGGTCTTGCCTAACTGGTCTTTGAACATCATATTGACCAGTCTTTGACATGTTGCCCCTTTCATGTCTGAATGCTTAAAGGCAAAGGTGGATTTTCTTCGCCCTAGTAAGGATACTATATCCTTCTCAATTTTGCTGGGGATACTGGATCCTAGGAACACCTTTACATCTGGATCCTCGGGATCCAAGGATATTTTTTTTAACGTCTTTCTACCGAGCTTCCAGAACGTCCCCAGATGTTGTTGTGGTTGCTATGCAACAGTTTGCTTGGTTGTTGGCTTCATCGATGACGAATAATAGTTCTTGGCTTCCACTTGATCTACATCTATCCTTATTACTCCTCATGGGGTAGGAAGCATGATGCACTGACGGTATGTAGAAGCCACTGCTTTCATTCCATGTAGCCAAGGCCTGCCTAAAATAACATTGCAACAAGAAAGGTTATCAATTACACAAAATCTTTGATAAGAATTTAACCCTAGATGTATATCGGGAGGTTGATGTCCCCCCAATGTTTTCTTGGTTTCTCCACTAAAACCAAATAGCACCGATGTTCTTGGGATGATTTTTAAATCTGGTATGTTCATCTTCTGAAGTACATCATGTTGGATGATATTGACCGAGCTACCACCGTCAACTAGGATCCTGCGAACATAATGGTTAGCTATAAATAAAGTAATAATCAAACCATCCTGGTAAGGATCCTGGATGCTTGATTTGTCTTCTTCATCGACAAAGATTCTTTTGTCAGTTATTGATGTAGTGGGGATAAGCGGTCTTTCCCCATTATTCAATTCGGTCTTCTCAACGAGGGTCTCTACTTTCGGAGAGGAACTTCGAAATATATCTGCGCCTCTGGAGATGAAGTTGATCACGTGCGCATCTGGTGATGGTGGTGCTGCTTTCTAAGTGGCTTCTTCAGGATCCCGGATCCTTGATTTCTTACCGGGTGACTCCTATTTTGTTGAAGTACCCAATCTTTCATAGATCCTTTTATCATCCTCTAGTTTTATAAATTTGAGTGCCATGTTTCTGACTTCATCTAAAGTCCTGCATGGAGTCATCACAAGATCGTCATAAAATGGGTAGCCCCTGTGAAGTCCCATCTTGAATGCTTCAACAGCTGTAGCTATATCAAAATTAGAAATCTCTAGGGCCTCCCTGCCAAACCTTGTAACAAAATCCCTAAGGGACTCATCATAAGGTTGGGCAACTCTATATAAATCACTAGTTAACTTTTCAAATTTCCTACTACAAGAAAACTGGCTGTTGAACAAGTTAACTAAGTGTGAAAAAGAAATAACAGAATAGGGAGGAAGACTTAGCAGCCATTTAAGTGTAGATCCTGTTAGTGTGGATCTGAAATCCTTGCATAGACAAGCCTCCTTGAGCCTTTCAGGAATACGATTGATCTCCATTCTTTCTCTGTATTGTGCAACGTGCTCCTCAGGATATGTGGTCCCATCATATGTCTTCATGTTGGGTGTCTTGAATCGCTTAGGGATTTCAGCATAACAGATGGGTGGAGCAAATCTGGATAGCTTGTGGCTTCCCTCCGGTATCTTGGGGATTGGACGTATCACCCCGGGAACACTGGATATCATATCCTTGTGCTTTTGTAGTTCCTTGGCTATAGCTTGGTTGATATCTGCATCCTGCATGGAACCATGGTTAGCATCTAAGGATATAGGATCATACAAGTTACCTGTTTGTTGTGTGAACGTCGGCATTCCAGAAGAGTGGCTGATGTAAGAAGCGTCCTCTACAGGCGTTGGTCCACCAGAAGCTGTGGTCTGCATGGGGATTATATATCCTTCATGGACTTCTGAAGACCGTTGATGTTGAACTCCTAAGGATCCTTGACCCTAATAGGAGGATCCTTGAGGCTTGAAGTAGTAGGATCCTTGGTGACACCCCCCAGAGGATCCTTGTTGAAGGGTTGATAATCCTCTCTGAAAAATGGAGGATCCTTAGACCTGCTGACCCATCGATCCTGGATTAAGGACTGAGGATCCTTGCTAAAACATCGAGTTTGCTGGCCCATGCAGGATAAAACATAAGTCTCAGGAAATGCATGGACCCTTGTTGGAGGATAGATGATCCTTGCTGAAAAGTTGAGGATCCTTGAGCTGGTTGACCCATGGACCCCTGGTGAAGAATAGATGATCCTGGCTGAAACAGTGAGGATCCTTGAGCCTGTGGACCCATAGACCCCTGTTGAAGGATAGATGATCCTGGCTGAAACAATGAGGATCCCTAAGCCTGTGGACCCATGGACCCCTGTTGAAGGATAGATGATCCTGGCTGAAACAATGAGGATCCCTGAGCCTGTGGACCCATGGACCCCTGTTGAAGGATAGATGATCCTTGCGAGAACTGTGCCATGGATCCTGGACTGGTGAAATCCAGCATCATGGGCATCAGAGGAGTGTGATCCTCCGCTGGTCTCTTAGTCTTCTTGAGATCTTCTATCTCACGAAGGATCCTCTGGTTGGTCTTTTTCTGCTGCTCCATATATGCTTTAACCTGTGAAAACATAGATGAAACATCATTGTTAGTATTCACCACTGGCGCGGCAGCAGCGGTTTTTGAGCTTTGGAAGACTGGAGTTTGTGTCTTGTTTCAGCCGCGGTGGTCCTTGGTGCTCCCGTAATTGGCGGAGGCGTCGGTGACAAAGTCCTTGATGAGAGAGAAACTGAAGACGGCATAGTTGATGATGCGGAGGTGGATTGAGAGGCCATTGCGAGTGTATAGGGTACGAAAAAATGAAAATCGATGAGAATAATACAGATTATAGCACCAATTGCCCCGGCGGTGGGCGCCAAATTGTTTTGGACAAAAATCTGCTAAGGATAATGTATCCAAATCTGTTATGTGAGGTTTAGTGCTAAAATGACTAGAAAAAATACTTCTTGAGATGGATAGCATTCCGTGCTCTTGGTAACCTGTTGCCTTCCATGGTGAGCAAATGATATGCCCCCTTCCCTGCTTCCGACTCGATCAGATAAGGACCTTCCCACTTGGGTGCTAGTTTCCCATATGCCGGATTGGTTGTGTTTTGGAAAGCTTTTCTCAATACCAAATCTCCTTCTTGAAATCTTCTGATCCTTATATTTTTGTTGTATGCCCCAACTACCCTTTGTTGATATGCTGCCATTCTGATATTAGCTCGGTCTCTGAGCTCATCAACAGTATCTAGATCTTGGAGAAGGATTTCATTATTGGCCTCAGGATCACGGATGCTTATTCTAGCAGTAGGAACCACCATCTCTGTAGGGATTACTGCCTCTGATCCAAACACCAATGAGAAGGGTGTTTGACCTGTTGAATTTTTAGGTGTAGTTCTGTCTGCCCAAAGAACATAAGGAAGTTCTTCAGCCCATTTTCCCTTCTTGGATCCTAGTTTCTTCTTTAAATTGTTGATGATGATTTTGTTGCTAGACTCTGCTTGACCATTGGCTTGAGGATGAACTGGTGTAGAAGTGATCATCTTGATGCCCCAACTGTCACAAAAGTTAGTGGTTCTTTTCCCGATAAACTGGGAACCATTGTCACAAATGATTTCAGAAGGGATACCAAATCTAGTTATAATATTTCGTTTAATAAAGGATATAACTTCCCTTTCTCGGACTTGCACGAATGCTTCTGCTTCAATCCATTTAGAGAAGTAGTCTCTCATAGCAAGCATAAAGACCTTTCCGCCTGGTGCCTTTGGTAGCTTGCCTACAATATCCATTTCCCATTTCATGAAAGGCCATGAAGAGGATATAGGATACATAGGTTCTGCTGGTTGGTGAAGAATGTTTCCATGCCTTTGGCAAGCATCACACTTCTTTGAGTATTCCATAGCATCCTTCTTCATTGTTGGCCAGAAGTATCCAGTCCTAAGTATCCTGGAGAATAATGCTCTTCCCCCTGTGTGGTTGCCACAATCGCCTTCGTGAAAGTCTTGAAGTACCTCTTGTATTTCAGGATCCTCAATGCATCTCAGATAGGGACCTGCAAGAGATTTTCTATACACAATATCTTGTAAAATAATGAATTGTGATACCTTTAATCTGAAAGCTTTAGGATTTTCCCCTGTAGGGATCTCTCCATTTTGCAGGAATTTTTTGATTGGAAGGATCCAAGATCCTACTTTTGAAGAGGATGGAGGATCCGTATGTTCTCCTGTGCAATCCACTGTTATCTTCACGGATTCTTGTTCTCCAATTTCCGGAGACAATATATGAATGATGGGTATCTTTACATCATCCGGGATCTTCAACGATGATGCTAAGTTTGCTAAGGCATCTGCCCCAGCATTCTCTTCCCTTGGTACCTGTATTATACTAAACAATTCGAAGGATTTTGCCAATTCCTTCACAATTTCTAAATATTTGACCATATTCTCACCTTTCACAGTATAAGAACCGTTAAAGTGGTTAGTTATAAGTAAAGAGTCTATATAAACTTGAAGATACTTGATCCTCATCTGTTTAGCTAAGAGTAAACCTGCGATAAGTGCTTCGTATTCTGCCTCATTGTTGGTGGCTTGGAATGCACATGCAATGGACTGGGGTATTATGTCCCCTTGTGGCGATTTTAGTAGTATGCCCAAACCTGTTCCTCTTACATTGGATGCTCCATCTGTGAAGAGGATCCAAGGATCCTTGGTTTCTTCAAGTTGTTGGACTTCTAGATCAGCTTCATTTTACATGTCACTACTGAAATCAACCACAAAGTCTGCAAGCGCTTGTGATTTAATGGCTGTTCTAGGCTCATATTTAAATATCATATGCACTCAGCTTCACAGCCCACTTGGCCATTCTACCTGACATTTCAGGTTTTCTAAACACATTCTTAACAGGATAGTTAGTTCTCAAGATAATAGTATGTGTTTCAAAATAGTGTCTCAACTTGGTTGAGGCCATAATAAAAGCAAGAATTAATTTTTCAAGGTGAGAATACATGACCTCTGCGTCTAAGGGGCTTTTACTTACATAATAAACTGGATGTTGTTCACCATCGTGATCCTTTACAAGGACGGCACTTACAGCATTACCTGACACAGCTTGGTAGAGGTATATGGATTTATCCATCCACAGGCTTCATCAGAGCCGGTGCTGAGGATAAGTAATCCTTCAAGGCTGTAAGCGCAGCCTCATGCTTTTCCGTCCACTCAAACTTCTTATTCTTCCTAAGGATGTCACAGAAGTCCTTGCACTTCTCGGGGGATCTTGAGATAAACCTATTGAGAGCGGCTATTCTTCCTGTGAGCCTTTGGACATCCTTTGCGTTTGCAGGACATTTCAAATTGAGGATGGCTTCAATCTATTCGGGGCTTGCTTCAATTCCTCTTTTAGTCACCATATATCCCAGAAACTTTCCAGCCTTAACACCAAAGTGGCATTTTGACGGATTCAATTTCATGTTATTCTGGTCGAGGATATTGAATGCTTCCTCGAGGTCTCTAAGGTGATCCTCAGCTTTCTTCGACTTTACCACCATATCGTCTATGTATACTTCCATAGTCTTTCCCAACTGATCCTTGAGCATCATGTTGACTAGTCTTTGGTATGTTGCCCCTGCATTTCTTAGTCCAAACGGCATAGCAGTATAACAGTATATGCCGGTAGGAGTCATGAATGCTGTATCCTCTTGATCAGATGGTTCCATCTGAATTTGTTGAAATCCAGAGGAAGCATCCATAAAGGTAAGCATTTCACGTCTTGTCGTTGCATCCACCATGGAATCTATGTGTGGTAATGGGAAAGGATCCTTGGGACATGCCTTGTTTAAATCAGTAAAATCGACACACACCCTCCACTTTCCATTCTTTTTAGAAACAACAACCACATTAGCTAACCATCGAAGATACTTAACCTCTCTGATCATACCGGCCTTAAGAAGTTTTTCAACTTCTTCTTGTATGATCGCGTTCCTCTCAGGAGCGAATTTTCTTCGCTTCTGATGGACGGGTTTAACAGATAAATCAAGGCCGCGTTTATGAGTGATTACCTCTTTTGAAATACCTGTCATGTCAGAATGCTTGAAGGCAAAGGTATATCTTCTTCGCCCTAAGAAGGATATGAGATCCTCCTCGATCTTGTTAGGGATACTGGATCCTAGGAACACCTTTATCTCTGGATCCTCGGGGTCCAAAGATACTTCTTTAAGGTCTTTCTCCCGAGCTTCCAGCACGTCCCTAGGATGTTGCTGTAATTGCTATGCTATAGTTTGCTTGGTCGTATGCTTCATCGATGAAGAATAATGTAACACCCCGTAACCGTAGCGGAAACGTAAACGGGATGCAACAGACACCTCTGATATCAACCACATTGCTTATAAAGAAAACTGAATACATTAATATACTTCAAAATTACATTGCCTCGTATTTCATTACCGTCTAGGTGATACACACATCATACAATACGATACATAATTCTATTTATTATAATGTATCCTAACATTCCGCACGCAAATCTTACACACATCAAGCACTTAGCACGTAAGCAATCACTTCATCTTAGTTATACCAGAAAAGCATGTGAGAAAACGGGTCAACTACGAATAGTTGGTGAGTTTCACAATTCGGGTAAACCATGATAAATCATCATCAAAATATAATATTATCGATGTAATTATGCTGAGCCCACAAGTGAAACCTCTGACTATCACACACAACCCCCGTGGCATATCCCCCGCCCACGGACCCGTGGCATATCCCCCGCCCACGGAACTGCCCCAAACCGCTATGTCTAACATTACATAGCAAAATATATATAACACCCAAAATAGACATGTGCAACTGGCTGGGAAACATCAGCAAATCCATGCCGGACCAGTTGGGTTTGTCAGACCAATAGTACTATCCACACTCTACCGGCTTTCAGTTAATCACTCGTGTTCCGGGGCCTTAGAATGTTAGCAACTCAGACAATTACCATCTTAGTACATTTCCGTACGATTCCCGTACAATAAAATATATATATAAATCCACGCAAATCCATGCGTTCAGTATGTACTTAAACATTTCAGTAAAAACATGCTTCCGCCCCGAGAAAATATTCGAAAACAGTTCAGAAAAAGGGGCTCGTGAAACTCACCTTAGCACATGCAAGCAGGTAACAACAATCATTGTCAGTTAACACGTCCAATCTGTAATATGATCCCTACGATCGTTACTATACACTCATTATTAATATAACTTTAACCAAGTTAACCGGTACATCTGGGGACACTGTTAACCCAGCACCGTACCCGTTCTGGGGGCAAGGTTAACCCAGAAACACTTCTCCGGACTCAGATTGTGATGTCGTTTAGAGTTCAATAGTCAAATTTTCTAATAGCTTGTTTTCCCCGTTTTGCGTGCCTAGCACGGTTACCCGTTTTTATGTTTCAAAAATGAGTTTGGTCACACACGACCCGAAAATAGTGGTTGACTGATAATTTAGTTTAAGTTG
The DNA here is from genome assembly GCF_021521415.1 of Bidens hawaiensis. Classification (NCBI taxonomy): domain Eukaryota; kingdom Viridiplantae; phylum Streptophyta; class Magnoliopsida; order Asterales; family Asteraceae; genus Bidens; species Bidens hawaiensis. The sequence goes on along the minus strand of NW_027497788.1, from coordinate 65,929 downwards.
TGAAATTTGAGCTCGGTTTAGACGCCCCGATTGGCCGCGGGACCCGTTTCCGTCTTTGGCGTACCGGAAACTATTAAATCGGTTAAAAATACCCAAATCATCCGAATTACTTTCGGATGATTCATTTTTACTTGTTTAATTCTATTATATGAAAATAGTTCATTTTTAGGGTTTTTATACACCAGTCAGTTCAGTTCGTTTAGACGAACTTTACCGGTTTATGCGTTTTAAGCTTTAAAAGTTTGTTTTTATCATCTATTTAGCACAAATAATTATCCGTTTAGTCTCGGATCTTGAAATTTTACACAAATCACTTTTGACAGTGGGGAATTTTATAAAAATATTTCCAGAATTAATTTTTATATTTAAAATTTATTTATCTATTTTTAAACACCATTTAAACACTAAATATGTCGTAAATACCAAACGACCTTAGAAAAATCCCAAATTTTTCCTGGATGTCCCCTGCCATCCACATAGTCCCCTGTAATTTTTCCAGAACCAAAATCTTCTTTTACATGCCATTTTCACTAAAACCGAGCTAGAAAACCCTAGAACTCGTTTAACCGAAAAGTCTACTTAGACTTATCCAACTGACCTCAAATTTTGTGTCTGACTTATACATGATATAAAAAGCTTATCTGCAATTTTCCAGAATTTTTCATGATATTTAACTATTTTTCACCATTTTTAGCCAAAACCGAGCATTAAATTCACCAAATATTAATCCTTTGTCCAAAAATTACCAAAAATTTACAGAACTCTTATTTTCATGTGTAGAACATCCCTGTAAAATTTCATGACCTAACTCTAAACCATCAACAATCTGTTCCAAAACACATACACCGAACATAAACCGAATATACCTTTCGTTTTCCGCCACTACAAGCTACAAACTCGTCTTTCCGCCTTATCTACCACTAAACACAGAGCCTACAAACAACATACCACAATACCAAGCAAGTTACACTCACGATCAAGCCATTTCTTTCATGGTTTCGGTTATGATTCCAAAAACAAAGATTTAACCGTAAAAATTCGTTTTTGATTCGTTTAACTCCTTTCATGGACCAAGATCCCTTGTATAACCCGTATACATCACTTGATCATGCAAGAATCGGTTTTCATCTTTGAAACCTCATTTTCTTGCAAACAAACTCAAGAAACGAAGATGAACACGTGTTTAACTTGATTCTTTACCTTGTCTTCTTGCTACAAACTCTCGGTTTTGGATCATGATCTTGAGAGGATTGAAGGATGTTGAAGATTTGTTTTAGAAAAAAGAATGAAGGACTTGGGGATATCCCCTATAGTCCGATCGGCATATGGAGGGGTGGGGTGGGACCCACTTCTCTATTCTTAGCCACACAATTGGATTCCCGTAATCCGGATAATGTTTTGGATAATCTGGTTCAGTTCGTTTTTCGGTTAAATGTTTAATTCGGCTTAAAACGAGGCTAAAACGGTCGTTTTTCGGCTTAAAAATGAAATTTATTTAAAACCGATTTAAAAACTTTAAAAACTTAAACCATGACTTTCATTAACTTAAAACATCATATTATTAATGATTGCGCATCTTTTTCGGCTTGATCGATCGTCTCTTGCTCGGTTTGGTATTAAAGGTTTCGTTTAATGTACCGACGTACCATTAAATCGAAATTCTTTTTCCGTGCTTTAATCCACTTATCCCGAAGCTTTAATACTTCGTAAAATCACTAAATATCATATATCTCGTCTATGATTGAACCCTCGATTCGTTCGGGTTTCAATAACTATCAATCGATTAATCGCATATTCAATGCGATGAATTATATATTCACGTACAATCAATACAGTGAACCATGTATTCTCGTATAATTACCATGGTAACTCATGTATCCGACATTAAATATGACGTAACTATTGTCTACCGGTTAGGGTATACCGGGTTTCGTCGGAATCGTTACATTCTCCCCCCGTTAAGAAATTTCGTCCTCGAAATTTTACACGCTCACTATCCCTTTCCGAGAGAAAGGTGGGGGTTTTTCCCTTCAGAATTCACCCTGGCGTTACCAGGTATAATCTGGTCCTCGCTGTGAATTCCACTTAATCTTAATCAATAAAGCTTGGTATGTCCAAACTGTTTAGCTTTCCCGTCTACTATCTCTACGGAATTATTTATGATATCAAGTATATCTTCCATGAGTACCTCCATTACTAGTACTCTCGTTGCCTCATTGCTTAGGTACTTTTCAATCCGTATACATGGCAAAACATCATGTATAGTACTTAGCCCCTGCCGTACTTTAATCGATAAACTAAATGATCAATCATGGAGATAGTCTCATGAGGTCCAATATATTAAGGAGCTATTTTCGGTTTTTGCCAAACCTCATATCACCTCTCGAAGGTGATGCCTTAAAAATGCCTTGTCACCTCTTTCCAGTGACAATGGTTTCCTTTGAAGGTTGGCATAAATCCTTTGCCAATCTCGCGCTGCTTTCAACTTATCTTAAATATTATAAACCCAATTGGTTGTTTCTTGAATCAATTCAAATCTTATGGTTTGATCGACGCCCATTTTCAATTTAACAAATTGGTGATAACTACTTCACCCATAGAAAGCTTCAAGCTCTCGATGCTTCCTTCCCCTCCTTCCAATAATGGAAGTAGGATGACTATTTCGATCTGAGATAATTGAAAATGGTACTCCACGACGAGATACCATTTCACCATCATGAATTTGGGCGAGAATTCATTGTGGTAATCGACATGGATTGGGATGAAATGCGAGGATTGGTTAATCGATCCGCGATTACCCAATTTACCTCATGCCTTTGATATATCTTGGGAATTTGCGTCCCGAAACCCATTGTAATTTATTCCCACTATCATTGGCGAATTTTCTGTCGTTGTGGCGTTCCCAAGGGTTTTCGGTATGCAGCCTTATCTCTTGCATAACTTAAATGTTCACCAACATACGTAACCATAACTTTCTCCAAACTCGGCCAATAATAAAATTCTTTCAGATATTCGTATCATCAATAGTCTAATCCGATACCGGATGTATGGAATATTTCGATCTATGCGCTTCGTCCATGATTAATTCACGAAGGTCATGGAGGGTCGGGATCCAAACCCAATTTTTGAAATAGAGAATTTCGTCCACGTGCTGTTCGAAATTCTTCTCGTTGCCGTAAAGTCCCTCCTTTTCCAATTGTTCCTCTTTTAACGCCTTACTTTGAGCGACTCGAATCAGGTCCGAAAGGTTCGACTGGACTATCATCCCCAGCGCTCGCACTCGTAATGGCTTAATCCGATCTTTCCTACTCAAGGCATCGGCTACGACGTTAGCCTTGCCGGGGTGATAACGGATGTCACAGTCATAATCGCTTAACAACTCGACCCATCTTCGATGAATATGAGACTGCGGTCTCTTATCATCTATAAAATTTGTACATTTGCGTCGTACAAAGGATTATGAGTTGGGTAATGCTAAAATTTCTTTAATAACCCGTTGATAGTCTTCGGCTAGTCCTAAAAATTGGCGCGTTTCCTTTGGCGCCTTGGGTGACTGCCAATTTTAATGGTTTCTATCTTATTTGAATCTATGTGAAATCCTTGTTGCTTTACAACATGACCAAGGGATTATGCTTTCTTTATTTAAATTCACATTTCGAAAACTTCGCGTATAGCTCCTCTTGCTTTAACACTTCCACAATTTTCCTTAACCGTCGTTCGTGCTCTTCTTTACGTTGCGAATATATCAAAATATCATCAATGAATGCTATGACAAATTTGTCAAAATAAAGTTTACCGACTCGGTTCATGAGTTCCCGGAACACTGCCGGCGCATTTGTTAGCCCGAACGGCATAAATAAGAATTCATAATGGCCGTAACGAGTCCGAAACGCTGTTGTTGCAACGTCCTCATCTTGGATTTTCTTCATTTGGTGATAACTATATCTAAGATCAATTTTCTAAAAATAAATTGCCCCTTGCAGTTGGTTAAACAGATCATCCACTTCGAAGAAGTGAATACCTATTCTTGATCGTCACTTTATGCAATTCTCTCTAATCAATACATATCCTAACACTTCCGTCCTTCATTTCCCAAATATCACTGGTGCACCCCATGGTGACTAACTAGGTCATATGAAACCTTATCTAATAATTCTTGCATTTCAGTTGGTGCAAGTCGGTAAGGTGCTTTAGCAACAGGGCCAGCTTGAGGCATTAAATCGATTCTGAATTTGACCTGTCGGGTTGGCGGTAATCCAGGAAGTTCTTCTGGGAAAACTTCTGGATATTTAAGTATCACCGAAACATCTTCTATATGTTTTCTTTTAAATACTTTGGCAATCACGTTTTTTGAATACACCAGGTCTTCTTGTCGTAAATATTATAACATCTCAAGATGAGATTAGAGTGGTAACATAATACCGTACACTTTTCTCTGTATCTAATCGCCTTATCGTCCGAAAGAGAACTTCTAATCATCTTCTTTTCATATTTGATTGCAGCTTCATGTTGAGTTAGCCAATCCATGTTAACTATTACGTCAAAACTTCTTAACTTTACTGGTCGTAGGTCAATAAGGAAAGGTTAATCGTTCAGAATAATAGGACAATTCCGAACAATTTAGTTAACCATTAGGGGTTTACCGTTAGCGATTCTACAGTATAGGGTTCTATAGTTTCACTAATCGGTATCTTTCCAAAGGGTAGGAGATTAACAGGAATTAACTACTATCGACGACCGTAAAAATATCACTGGTGCCTATTGATTTGAAACTACAACATACTTAATACCACTTTTGGATCATGACGTTCTTTATTCGAATTACTCACAAAAACACGGCTCCTTGCTTGATCAGAGGTTGATGCTTGTCATGAGGTTCGTCTTCTAACGACACCTTGGTTCAACTTTGGGCAATTTCTCTTGAAACGTTCTGTATTGCCACATTCATAGCAAGTACAACTGTTTGGCATAATTTGATTTCTTTGGATGAATTGTCATTGAAGCTGTTGGGTTCGGAGTGGTTGTTCACGAATGGGTTGTGGTTGCCGGTTCACATGGCTTCAATTGGTTCTACAATTAGGGCATTACGTCCATCTTTACCACACCCGTGGCCTACTATCACTCGACATTCTTCTTCCTGCCGATGACCATATTTTCCATATTTAGGGAAGGACCCTTCATGCGGTTCATGTTTTCACACCAGAACTAGTCTTGGTATAATTCTGGGTTGTAGGACATACCTACTTATTCAAAAGTCTATCTTGCACTATATCGTTATCATTTCTCTTCTTTACACTCGACGTCTCACCTAACGTCCTTCCAGTCCGCTTCCCATAGAATCAAATATATCAATGCTGGCTTGTGACACAACCCTTCCAAAGGTTGTATATTTTACAGGATTGACTATACTCCTTACCGATGGAGTTAGTCCCCAATATAGCGCTCACTTCGCTTAGTTTCAGGAGTAATTAGCCATGTTACCAGACATGGCAATTCCTTCAAACGATTAGCGCGTTCTGAGTGACCAGCACACAATATTTCTATCTTCCATAGCTCAGTTTCTAATCTCTGAACTTAATTACTTGAATAAAAGTGCTCTAGCACAAGAATTTCAAATTCTCACCATATCATCTGAGTAAAAATTTTCTAACTATACCTTTGTACCATCGTGTTCTATCACGATACAACATTATCTACCAACATATCTGTAGCATATTTCACTACACCATGTTCTAGACTCTTACCAATATCCTTAACCATTTCGATCTTTTATATCCCCTCGCTAATCTATTCCTCTCTTTACCATCAGTAAACTATTAATAATTTCCTTAACACAACCAACAAACATATCCTTCATACCGGATCTAATTCATTACGACTACTATTCATGTTTAGTTTATAACTAATACTTGTAGTCATAATAGTATCCGGTGGAACATTATCACTCTTAGTAATACCACTAAGAATTGAAATATTCATATTCATGTGATTGCTCGATCTATAATTCTGCGATCACATTCGCATCAACACTAGCAGTGATCTGTGATACGACATTCGGTATCATCATCTGCTATCTTTGAGCAATCAACTGAATCATATCAATCTCCATCATTGGAGTTACTCTTTTTATGTCATTCTGCCGTACTCATCCCGTACGCAGTAATCAATACTAATCTCACCATATAGCTCGTCACCAGCTCAATCATAACAGCAGGTACACATACACACCAAATATTATCCTACATATTACACATACCAGTATTTAGTATATATGTCCCATAAATATAATAACATATGGACTTAACCTGACGTCGGTTAACGTTTAAATATGTTTTATAACCCTTGTCACCAACTGACATATAGATCTTTCTCAACAAAGATTAATGTTTAATATACTTGATATCAATATCCTTCTGCATGTCAGCATAACCGATACATGCTCACCGTGAGCACCAAACGATTACGTACCACGGAGTTATAATATCCGTGTCTATTCGTATATCCGGCATACACGGTATACCACCTACGAATGAATAACCAACTATGCTATAATGATTCCAACACCTCTTTGTGTATGGGTAATCATTCTATTCGAGTATACATGGGTATAGGCATCTAACGGATGTAAGGATAGCATAGGGAGTTGCAAGGTTCAATGTAATCGTGCAACATGGGTTGCCTTCAAATATTATCAATTACTATTATGGGAAACTCTATCGTTTGCTCAGTCAATGTCCTCCGGCGTTCTAAGTTTGCTAAAATCGGTAATTCTCGATCTGGAAGTAGTATGACTCATATGTTTGAGTGTGAGAAATACATATATATATTTCTATATATTATTTTTATCTGCTCAATTATTATCAAATTTATTATTATTATTATTTATTTTATTTATTTATTTATTTTCCTTAATGGAATAAGAATGGGTTCAGGTACCGGTCCGTTCGTACGTGCGGGTCGGCGATTCGGGTGAACATATGGGGTTATTAGGATATACGGTACCGGTGTTGGTAGGGTAAGGGATTTATCAATTTTGGTTGGGATTGACGGTTACTAGATATTTCTGGTTAATGTCAAACGGGAGATCTAACTTGGTACTATCATAATTATGGCCCGATAAGTCAGACTTATCATCAACCGATGCTCTAGAAATCTCAGCATCCTCGGTACTTTTATTATTTCATCCCCCGGTTCTTTATCCGGGTCCTATTTCTCAATACATGAAACCACAAGATATATATACATATATATACACACATTAGCACGCATAAATAATATTATATACTTTACACATATGTTGCCATTTTTACCTATTAATGTTCCCCGTGACTTCACCTGAGTTCCCTCGTGCGGACAAGTCTGTTATTATGTTCCGGACCATAATTACTCACTTGCCCGTCCAAGTTCATCCAGCTTTCGTCACTATAAATTATTAGTTGATATTCAGATCCTATAATACTTGAGCTACTGGTTATATTTTAGGTATCTTTTACCTAAACGTAAACGGAAACGTAACCGGGATGCAACTTCTGTAACACCCCGTAACCGCAGCGGAAACGTAAACGAGATGCAACAGACAACTCTGATATCAACCACATTGCTTATAAAGAAAACTGAAAACATTAATATACTTCAAAATTACATTATCTCGTATTTCATTACCGTCTAGGTGATACACACATCATACAATACGATACATAATTCTATTTATTATAATGTATCCTAACATTCCGCACGCAAATCTTACACACATCAAGCACTTAGCACGCAAGCAATCACTTCATCTTAGTTGTACCTGAAAAGCATGTGAGAAAACGGGTCAACTACGAATAGTTGGTGAGTTTCACAATTCGGGTAAACCATGATAAATCATCATCAAAATATAATATTATCGATGTAATTATGCTGAGCCCACAAGTGAAACCTCTGACTATCACACACAACCCCCGTGGCATATCCCCCGCCCACGGACCCGTGGCATATCCCCCGCCCACGGAACTGCCCCAAACCGCTATGTCTAACATTACATAGCAAAATATATATAACACCCAAAATAGACATGTGCAACTGGCTGGGAAACATCAGCAAATCCATGCCGGACCAGTTGGGTTTGTCAGACCAATAGTACTATCCACACTCTACCGGCTTTCAGTTAATCACTCGTGTTCCGGGGCCTTAGAATGTTAGCAACTCAGACAATTACCATCTTAGTACATTTCCGTACGATTCCCGTACAATAAAATATATATATAAATCCACGCAAATCCATGCGTTCAGTATGTACTTAAACATTTCAGTAAAAACATGCTTCCGCCCCGAGAAAATATTCGAAAACAGTTCAGAAAAAAGGGCTCGTGAAACTCACCTTAGCACATGCAAGCAGGTAACAACAATCATTATCAGTTAACACGTCCAATCTGTAATATGATCCCTACGATCGTTACTATACACTCATTATTAATATAACTTTAACCAAGTTAACCGGTACATCTGGGGACACTGTTAACCCAGCACTGTACCCGTTCTAGGGGCAAGGTTAACCCAGAAACACTTCTCCGGACTCAGATTGTGATGTCGTTTAGAGTTCAACAGTCAAATTTTCTGATAGCTTGTTTTCCCCGTTTTGCGTGCCTAGCACGGTTACCCGTTTTTATGTTTCAAAAATAAGTTTGGTCACACACGACCCGAAAATAGTGGTTGACTGATAATTTAGTTTAAGTTGTGAAATTTGAGCTCGGTTTAGACGCCCCGATTGGCCGCGGGACCCGTTTCCGTCTTTGGCGTACCGGAAACTGTTAAATCGGTTAAAAATACCCAAATCATCCGAATTACTTTCGGATGATTCATTTTTACTTGTTTAATTCTATTATATGAAAATAGTTCATTTTTAGGGTTTTTATACACCAGTCAGTTCGTTTAGACGAACTTTACCGGTTTATGCGTTTTAGGCTTTAAAAGTTTGTTTTTATCATCTTTTTAGCACAAATAATTATCCGTTTAGTCTCGGATCTTGAAATTTTGCACAAATCACTTTTGACAGTGGGGAATTTTATAAAAATATTTCCAGAATTAATTTTTATATTTAAAATTTATTTATCTATTTTTAAACACCATTTAAACACTAAATATGTCGTAAATACCAAACGACCTTAGAAAAATCCCAAATTTTTCCTGGATGTCCCCTGCCATCCACATAGTCCCCTGTAATATTTCCAGAACCAAAATCTTCTTTTACATGCCATTTTCACTAAAACCGAGCTTGAAAACCCTAGAACTTGTTTAATCGAAAAGTCTACTTAGACTTCTCTAACTGACCTCAAAGTTTTGTGTGACTTATACATGATCTAAAAAGCTTATCTGCAATTTTCCTGAATTTTTCATGATATTTAACTATTTTTCACCATTTTTAGCCAAAACCGAGCATTAAATTCACCAAATATTAATCCTTTGTCCAAAAATTACCAAAAATTCACAGAACTCTTATTTTCATGTGTAGAACATCCCTGTAAAATTTCATGACCTAACTCTAAACCATCAACAATCTGTCCCAAAACACATACACCGAACATAAACCGAATATACCTTTCGTTTTCCGCCACTACAAGCTACAAACTCGTCTTTCCGCCTTATCTACCAGTAAACACAGAGCCTACAAACAACATACCACAATACCAAGCAAGTTACACTCACGATCAAGCCATTTCTTTCATGGTTTCGGTTATGATTCCAAAAACAATGATTTAACCGTAAAAATTCGTTTTTGATTCGTTTAACTCCTTTCATGGACCAAGATCCCTTGTATAACCCGTATACATCACTTGATCATGCAAGAATCGGTTTTCATCTTTGAAACCTCATTTTCTTGCAAACAAACTCAAGAAACGAAGATGAACACGTGTTTAACTTGATTCTTTACCTTGTCTTCTTGCTACAAACTCTCGGTTTTGGATCATGATCTTGAGAGGATTGAAGGATGTTGAAGATTTGTTTTAGAAAAAAGAATGAAGGACTTGGGGATATCCCCTATAGTCCGATCGGCATATGGAGGGGTGGGGTGGGACCCACTTCTCTATTCTTAGCCACACAATTGGATTCCCGTAATCCGGATAATGTTTTGGATAATCTGGTTCAGTTCGTTTTTCGGTTAAATGTTTAATTCGGCTTAAAACGAGGCTAAAACGGTCGTTTTTCGGCTTAAAAATGAAATTTATTTAAAACCGATTTAAAAACTTTAAAAACTTAAACCATGACTTTCATTAACTTAAAACATCATATTATTAATGATTGCGCATCTTTTTCGGCTTGATCGATCGTCTCTTGCTCGGTTTGGTATTAAAGGTTTCGTTTAATGTACCGACGTACCATTAAATCGAAATTCTTTTTCCGTGCTTTAATTCACTTATCCCGAAGCTTTAATACTTCGTTAAATCACTAAATATCATATATCTCGTCTATGATTGAACCCTCGATTCGTTCGGGTTTCAATAACTATCAATCGATTAATCGCATATTCAATGCGATGAATTATATATTCACGTACAATCAATACAGTGAACCATGTATTCTCGTATAATTACCATGGTAACTCATGTATCCGACATTAAATATGACGTAACTATTGTCTACCGGTTAGGGTATACCGGGTTTCGTCGGAATCGTTACAAATAATAGTTCTTGGCCTCAGCCTGATCACCAACTATCTTCACAACTCCCCACAGAGTAGGTAATTTGATGCATTGGTGGTAAGTTGAGGCCACCGCCTTCATTCCATGCAGCCAGGGCCTGCCTAAAATAACATTGCAACAAGAAAGGTTATCAATAACACAAAATTTTTTATATGAATTTAACCCTTCAATATAGATTGGGAGGTTGATGTCCCCCAATGTCTTCTTGGTTTCTCCACTGAAACCGACTAGCACTGATGTTCTAGGAATGATCTCTGAATCCGGTATATTCATCTTCATGAGGACATCATGATGGATAATGTTGACCGAGCTACCACCGTCCACTAGGATCCTGCGTACATAATGGTTAGAAATAAATAAAGTAATAATCAAACCATCGTGATGAGGATCCTGAATGTTTAGCTTGTCTTCCTCATCGAACAAGATTCTTTTGTCTGTTTTCAAGGTGGTCGATACTATTGGTTGATCTCCGTTATCCATCTTGATTTCTTTGACAAGTCTTTTTGCTGCAGAGAAAGAAGTTCCACATGTGTCCGATCCTCCGGAGATGAAATTGACCGTTTGCATATTCAGCTTATCCTGATGAGGATCCTGGATCCTTGAATTGAAAAAGATTATCTGATCAGTCACTCGAGTAGTGGGGATGAGCGGTCTTCTTTTTTCGTCCAACTTAAATTCTTCTGCAAGCTCTACTTTTTCAGGACAAGAGGTTCGAAACATGTCGTAATCTCTGGCGACGAAATTGATTACATGAGCATCTGGTGGTGGTGGCGTTGCTTTTTGTGGAAGGTCTTCAGGATCCTGGATCTTGGATTATTTCCTTTCCAGGAGTTCTTTAAAGTGACCCTTGCTCAGGAGGTATCCAAATTCCCTTCTTAAGCCGATGCACTCGTCTGTCATGTGGCCAAAATCTTCGTGAAAAGCACACCACTTAGACTTGTCCTTGAACGCGGTTGTCTTCTCGTTTTTTCGGGGCCACCTTGCTTTTTCCCCTAGATCCTTCATGGCACAGATCAAGCCATGAGTGTCCACAGAGAAACAATAGTCAGAGATGCAAGGATAGTCTTCATCGTCATCTCCTTCTTCGACTGCTCGTACGTTTTGATTGTTGAACTTGTTGTACGGCTTCGAATTGTTGTTCCTGTATGAGGATCCTTTATTCTTATCGGGGGATTCTTGTTTCGTTTCCCCCCCCCCCCAAGACGATCATGGATCCTTTTATCATCTTCTAGTCGGATGAATCTTAACGCCCTGTTCCTGACTTCATCTAAGGTCCTGCAAGGAGTCATCACAAGATCGTCATAAAAGGGGGAGTCCCTCTGAAGTCTCATCTTGAAGGCCTCAACAGCCGTAGCCATATCAAGATTAGGGATTTCTAGAGCTTCCCTATCAAAACTCGTAACAAAATCCCTAAGGGATTCATCACTTGGCTGGATAACCCGGTATAAGTCACTAGTTAACTTTTCAAATTTCCTGCTACAGGAAAATTGGCTGTTGAACAAGTTAACTAAATGAAAAAAAGATGTAACAGAATAAGGAGGAAGACTTAGCAGCCATTTAAGTGTAGATCCTGTTAGGGTGGATCTGAAACCCTTGTATAGACAAGCTTCCTTGAGTCTTTTAGGAATTGGATTGATCTCCATCCTTTCCCTATACAGAGCCACGTGCTCTTTCGGATCAGTGGTCCCATCATACACCTTCATGTTGGGTGTTTGAAAGCGTTTTGGGATCTCCACATCGCATATTGGTGGAGCAAATCTGGACAACTTATGGCTCCCTTCTAGTATTTCAGGAATTGGACGGACCACTCCTGGCACGCTGGATATCATATCCTTAAGCTTCTGAAGTTCCCTAGCCATAGCCTGATTGATACCTGTATCCTGCATAGAGCCAAGGTTAGTGTATGAGGATATGTGATTATAGGCGTTACCTCTTGGTTGGTTGAACGTTGGCATCCCAGAAGTGTAGTTAAGATAAGAGGCATCTGCTACAGTAGCAGGTCCACCAGAGGAAATGGTCTGCATGGGGATGATGTCCCCTTCATGGACCTCATAAGACCTTTGATGGTGAATTCCTGAGGATCCTTGATTCTGCCAGAAGGATCCTTGAGGTTGGGAGCCGAATGATCCTTGAGGATACAACCAAGAGGATCCTGGTTGAAGGATGGATGATTGATGTGTTGTAAAACACACTTAATTTCCTTATCGTTTTATCAAGATTTAATTGCTTTTTAGTTTAATTATTAAGAGGTTTAGCTTGTTTTTGCTTAATTTTACAAAGATGGATGTTTACTTGTAGGTTATGAGTTTTAATGAATAAAAGTGGCAAGTTTGAAGACTCTAGTGGCTTATTTGAGCAACTTTGAAGACTACAACTCAAGGTCCGACCCAAGCCCACAAGTTAGAAGCCTTACATGCATAATATATTAATTAAACAAAAGAAAAAAGAACCCTAACAGCCCATCAATCCCGAAATCAGCCCCCAACTAGTAAAAAATAACCCTAAAAGCTCCCATTCAAGAGGAAAAATTCGTTTTTTGCAATTCTTGAGCCAAGGGAAGAAGAAGGAGGCTAAAGATAGTTGTGTACAGCAGCTAGGGACCATATTCATCAAGAAACTCAGCCATATATCTTAAGTATTCATCCATAAACTTTGTCCTTTGTTCAAGAACCCTAACTTGTTAAGTTTAAGCTTTTTGTTGGATTGTTTTGCAAGTAATTTGAAGTTTGACTTGTGTTTGATTGTTCTTGTTCATTGAATGAGTTTTATTATGTTTTGGTTGAGTTATTTGATGTTTATCTTAACTATATGCTGCTGTCCAAAATCAATGTTAGGCTAAACTAGTTAGTTCTACCTAGGTTAGATGATTGTTGTTAGGTTTTAGTAAGTAGTTTGGATTGTTGATGATCATGGCTTAAATTATTAATGTATAGTTTGGTTTAACATTGAATAGGTTGTGTTTAGTGGCTGTGAATTTGTTAATTACACTTATAAACCTCTTGCTTTAATTAATTGAATGAGTTTTGATTGATTGTTGCTTGTTAGGACTCTTTACTTAGTGTTTAGGGTTTGTTTGCGGGTTGATCAACCGTAAGGTTTAAGTGAGTGTTATAATTGAATATAATCAGTGGGTAGACACCTTCCTTGAGACCGAGAGGTGATAGGAAGTAAACTCGTCTCATAGCTTTTACTTGTTAGGATTAGGATCGCGCGAGAGCGGGTTCGGTTCTTGTCGGGTTTGGGTTTGTGAGCGATTAGTTGACCTAGTTTAAGTTAAACTGAATTGTTCCTCTATCCATGGTTGCGTAGTATTCGTCTCCATTAGGGTAGTGTGTCGGTGAGACCGAGAGGAGAGTCGACATTAGAGCACGTTAACAGTTTGTCATCCGGTTTTGTTCTTAAAATCAATTAAGGGTAGGTTAGAGTTTGTTAGTGAGACCGAGAGGTAATCTAGCTTCCTGAGTGAACCTTAGTTGTGTAATCCTTAGGAGCCGGTGTCGTGAGATTCTACAATCCAGTAGCTTATTATACCTTCAATAGGATTCTTATCTAGGTAGACGTTTTTCCCATTGATAAATCTTATTTTCAAAGTTTCGTTTAGTCTTCTCAAATTAAGTCTTTTAAGTTAATTAAATTAAGTTAGGTTAAGTATTAATAATATAAAAATCAATTTAAAATATATTATTCATAGGTGAGTCTTATTTAGGGTTAAGTATTAGATATGTGTTCACGTGTCCTTGTGTTTGACACTCGGACTTCCTTAGTGCTATACTATTAGTGATAGGTACACTTGCCGGTTTTGTGTGGCTTCTTTAGGAATTTCGTTTAATAAATTTAAAGCTTAGTTGTGAGAGCATCGTTAGACACACATCAATGATCCTTATTGAAGGAACGAGAATCCTTAAGTTTGCTGACCCATGGACCCTTGTTGAAGGATAGATGATCCTGGCTGAATGAATGAGGATCCTTGAGTTTGTTGACCCATGGACCCCTGTTGAAGGATAGATGATCCTAGCTGAAAGAACGAGGATCCTTGAGTTTGTTGACCCATGGACCCTGGTTGAAGGATGGATAATCCTTGCTGAAGGATCGAGGATCCTTGAGTATGTTGAGCCACGGATCCTTGTTGATGATAGATGATCCTGGCTGAACGAATGAGGATCCTTGAGTTTGTTGACCCATGGACCCCTGTTGAAGGATAGATGATCCTGGCTGAAAGAACGAGGATCTTTGAGTTTGTTGGCCCATGGACCTTGGTTGAAGGATGGATGATCCTTGCTGAAGGATCGAGGATCCTTGAGTATTTTGAGCCACGGATCCTGGAGTAGTGAAATCCAGCACCCTAAGCGTCAAGGGAGTCTGATCCTCCGCTGGCCTTTTTCTTTTCTTGAGATCTTCAATTTCACGTAGGATCTTCTGGTTGGTTTAGTTCTGCTGCTCCATGTATGCCTTAACCTGTAAAACATTGAAGAAACATCATTGTTAGATTTGACCACCGAAGTGGCAGCAGTGGTTTTTGAGCTCGGGAAGACTGGAATTTGTGTCTTGTTTCCAGCCGCGGTGGTCCTTGGTGCTCCCGTAATTGGAGGAGGCATCGGCGGCAAAGATCTTGATGAGAGAGAAACCGAAGACGGCATTGTTGATGAAGCAGAGGTTGATTGAGAGGCCATGGATGGTGTTATGGGTATGAAAAGTTGAAAATTGATAGGAAATAATCTGGATTATAGCACAAATTGCCCCACGGTGGGCGCCAAATTGTTTTGGATAAAAATCACTCAAGGATAATGTATCCAAATTCGTTTAGTGAGGATTAATGCTATGGTGAGTAAAACAAGTATGTATCAATTGCAAACACAAACACACGGATTTGTTACGGGGAAAAGCCCTTGATCTAGTTCGGATTGCCGGTACAAAAACCCCTGGTGATGACAAATCGTCTATCACCACTTTATTAATAAACAAAGGGTGTTACAATTGTGGAGATTATGATCAGTGGTACAATAATTCTAAGTGTGTGAGCTGTGATAGAGAGAATACTCAGGTGTGTGTATACAATGTGTCCTATAACTGATCATAATCTCAATTATATATAATAGATAATAACTCAATGGAGTTATTAATAATAAATACTATTAACTAATTTTCCTAAAAATCCACCTTTATCTTCAATGTAAACGTAACAGCCACTTCGACCACGTGCTCCATCACTCAGGCTGCGAAATAGGGGGTAGACCAGGTCTTGGAGCCGTTACACTTGATAAATATCATTCTTCATATAAGAAATAACCGTTAATAGAACCAAATACCGAGGATCCATGATCCTGACATAGCTCTGGAACTCTTCAGAAGGATAATTGATCCAGATACAAAAATATTTTCTTGACTACAAGTTAGTAGATAGACTGAGTCTTCTAATCTTATACCTGCTAAATATTAGATTACACATGAGAACAACCGTTAGTAAATAATAAGTATCGTGGATCCTTGATCCTGACGGGATCTGGAACACATGCTAAGGATAACTGATCCAAAACATATGCCAGGATAACATATCCACAGTGTCAAATTTCTGTGCACTAACAGTCACTACATGGGAGGTGATGGAGGAAAAATGGTAAATCCGAGAACTTTTGGTTATGGTTAATGGCAACAACCACCGCCGGTTATTCAACAAAAACCACCACCAGTTGTTCAAGCTCAACCGCCAGTTATACAACAAGCTCAACAACAATCACCGATTGTTGTTAATCAACAAGTTCAACCGCCACCAATTGTTCAACAACAGCAAGGGCAACCTCAAGATCAACAATTCCAATCGCAAATGCCACAAACACAGTTTCAACAACAATATATGCAGCCAAGGCCCGTTTATAGGCAAATGGGTCAACCAAGAGTACCAATGGGGGTACCAAGAAGGCATGCAACGAAGAAATCAACTTGATGAGGTTAGAATGCAAAAGGATGAAGTTAGAGATAAGGCCATCCAATCTTTGACCACATAAATGGGTCAACTCGCAACTGAAGTATCCGAGTTGAAGAAGAATAAAGGTCAATTGCCAAGCGACACAAAGGTAAATCCTTCTCATGAATCTTCTCGTAATGTTCCTATTAACCACGTTAGTGTTTTAAGAAGTGGTAAAGAATACAAAAAAGATTTATCACTGGGTGTGGTTGACGGGGAAGTTGAGGATATTACGGGTAATGTAAGTGATGATGAAATTTTAATAAATAAACCCACTAAACATGTCACTTTTGAAAATCCGTTACAAAACCCGGGTCAAACTTCAAATTTAAAAGATAAAAATAAAGAAGTAGAACCAAAGGTGGTTCCATTTCCTTCGGCTTTACTTGACCCGGGTAAGAAAATTATTATTTCAATAAGGGTTCCTCAAAAAGAAGAGATGTAGGAAGTTTTTAAGCAAGTAAAAGTGAATTTACCGTTACTTGAGGCAATCAAACAAGTTCCCGCATATGCTAAGTTTTTAAGAGAATTATGCACTCAAAAGAGGCACTAAAAACTGCCTCTACGAGTGGTTTTAACTGAGCAGGTGAGTGCTGTTTTAAAAGGAGATCTTCCTCCTAAGCTTCAAGATCCGGGAACGCCCTTAATTAACATTCAAGTAGGCGATTTTCAAATGTCTAAGGCGTTACTAGATCTTGGGGCCGGAATAAGCATTATTCTGGGGGGTTTATATGACCAATATGATTTTGGTCCTTTAAAACGAGTCGAGACAACGGTTGTGTTAGCCGATTTGTCCCATAAACTCCCCCGAGGTATTGTGCAGGATGTGATAGTAAAAGTTGAAGAATTTTACTATCTTGTTGACTTTTTAGTCTTAGATTACTCATCGGTTGATTCGACCCAACAACAAAATGTTATATTGGGTCGACCGTTTTTAAACACCGCTCATGCTATTATATACTGTCGATCAGGAACGGTTGATATGGCGTTTGGAAATAGGAAAATGAGATTAAATGTGTTCACTAACGGATCTAATGCTATATGTGGTGATGAGTGTTTCATGGCAGATATTGTTGACATGTGTGAACCGCACGATTATGAGGACGATGTTTTGGAAGCATGTGTTTGTGAGTTTTTTGAACAGGTACATCTTTGTGCATTGAGGATGGAAGAGAAAAATCAAGACGTATTGGCGGTAAAAGAAGGACGACCACCATGGACTCATCAAATTGAAAGTCTGCCAGCTGTGATCGATTCGGGTACAAAACCATCATTGGAAAGCCCACCGAAATTGGAATTAAAGGATTTGCCAAGCCACTTGAAGTATGCGATTTTGGGGGATAATGATACATTACCGGTCATTATTGCATCTAATTTGGAAGAAACCCAAGAACAAGAATTGTTGAAGGTGTTGAAGACGAATAAAGCCGCCATAGGTTGGACGATTGTCGATTTAAAAGGCATTAGTCCATCTATAGTTATGCACAAAATCATCACCAATGATGAGGCAAAACCAACCCGAGAGACTCAAAGAAGGTTGAATCCCAATTTGAGAGAAGTTGTGAAGAAAGAGGTAATAAAGTGGTTGGATGCGGGAATCATCTATCCCATCTCGGATAGCACATGGGTAAGTCCTACATAGGTGGTACCGAAAAAAGCATGTATACAGGTAATTAAAGATGAAAGTGGTAAACAAATCGCCACCCGACCGGTCACCGGGTGGCGAGCTTGCATTGATTATCTCAAATTAAAAGCCACTACATCTAAAGACCATTTTCCATTACCTTTTATTGACCAAATTATTGAAAAATTATCGGGTCAAAAGTATTACTGTTTTTTGGATGTGTACTCAGGTTATAACCAAATTCCCATTCACCAGGATGACCAACACAAGACCACGTTCACCTGTCCGTATGGCACTTTTGCTTTTCGGTGAATGCCATTCGGATTATGTAATGCCCCGGCCACATTCCAACGTCGTATGATGAGTAATTTTCCGGATATGGTCGAGGAGTCACTTGAGGTATTTATGGATGACTTTTCAATTTTTGGTCCAACTTATGAAACTTGTCTCAATGAATTAGAAAAAGTTTTAAAAAGATGTGTTGAGACAAATTTAGTTCTAAGTTGGGAGAAAAGTCACTTCATGGTGCAAGACGGTATTGTGTTGGGTCATGTGATATCGGAAAGGGGAATGGAAGTGGATAAGGCAAAGGTTCGGGTAATATCATCTTTAGCACCACCTAAAAACATTAAAGGGGTAAGGTTATTTTTGGGGCATGCGGGTTTTTATAGAAGATTTATTAAAGGCTTTAGTGTTATCACAAAACCTTTATGTAATTTATTATTAAAAGATGCTCCTTTTGAATTTACTAATGAGTATGTGCAAGTATTTAATGTTTTGAAGGAACAGTTGGTGAAAGCTCCTATTCTACAACCACCGGATTGGTCAAAGCCGTTTGAGATCATGTGTGATGCTAGTGATACTACTATCGGAGCGGTATTAGGTCAACGAGTTGATAAAAAACCGGTGGTCATTTATTATGCGAGTAAAACATTATCCGAAGCGCAACTTAATTATACAACCACCGAAAAAGAATTGCTTGCGGTGGTGTATGCTTTGGATAAGTTTCGCTCGTATATTTGGGGGAGTAAGGTGATTGTTTATTCGGACCATAGAGCGGTTCGATATTTGATGGAGAAGAAGGATGCAAAAGCATGGTTAATTCGATGGGTATTGCTTTTGCAAGAGTTTTATTTAGAGGTTCGGGATAAAAAAGGATGTGAAAATGTAGTAGCGGATCACTTATGTCGAATTCCATTGGAGGGTGTCGATGACCCGATGGAGATAAACGAACGGTTTCCCGATGAACAATTGTTATCCGTGTCAACCGCACCGTGGTATGCCCACTTTGTGAATTATCTAGCAACGGGATCTATTCCAAGTCATTGGGTGAAGAAAAGAAGGCAACGGTTCATGGCCCAAGTGAAACAATATATTTGGGATGAACCGGACTTGTATAAGATTGGTTCGGATCAAATGATAAGGAGGTGTATTCCCGATTTCGAGGTGTGGGAAGTTTTGACTCATGCGCATGCATCGGCGTCTGGAGGTCATTTTAGTGGTCAAAAGACGGGTTACCGGGTGCTTCAATGTGGGTTTTATTGGCCCACGATTTTCAAAGATGTAAGTGAGTATGCCCGACATTGTTTGAATTGCCAAAAGTTGGGTAGTGTCTCGAAACGGGATGAAATGCCATTGAAACCAATTTTGGTGTTAGAGATTTTTGATGTAAGGGGAATTGACTTTATGGGCCCGTTTCCAAACTCGAATGGATTTTTATATATCTTGGTTGCGGTTGATTATGTGTCCAAGTAGGTAAAAGCGGTAGCAACAAGAACCAATGACCATTCGGTAGTTTTCAAATTCCTTCAATCAAACATCTTTTCTCGGTTTGGTATCCCGCGGGTTATTATAAGTGATGGTGGGTCACATTTCAATAACTTCAACTTTGGGAAACTTTTAAAAAGGTACAATGTGAATCGCCGAATTGCTACTCCTTATCATCCACAAACAAGTGGACAAGTTGAAGTGTCCAATCGCCAAATTAAAGAAATCTTGATGAAGACGGTGCGGGTCGATAGGAAGGATTGGTCTTCTAAGTTAAATGATGCATTGTGGGCGTATCGGACCGCCTACAAACTCCTATTGGCACAACTCCTTATCGGTTAGTTTATAGGAAATGTGGTAATTTACCAATGGAGTTGGCACATAAGGCGTTTTGGGCGATCAAGAATGTCAACACGGATTATAAGGAAGCGGGTGAATTGAGAAAGTTGAAGTTGAATGAGATTGAGGAAATTCGGGATTAAGCGTATGAATGTGCTTCCGCATTCAAAGATAAACTAAAAAAGGTCCATGATGCAAAGTTGAGAAAAAAGATTTTTGAAGTGGGTCAAAAGGTGTGGTTGTATAATTCAAGTCTAAAGGTATTTCTGGGTAAGTTAAAAAGCAAGTGGATGGCCCATATGTCATCACAAAAGTAGGACAGTTTGGTGATGTGGAGATAGAAGATGTTCAAGAGCAAACGAAACAAGTGGTGAATGGGCAAAGACTTAAACCTTACTTGGAAGGAAATGTAATCAATATGCTCGAGGTGGACCGGGTGAGTTATTTGTTACGCTCACCGGATGAGGAAACGAATTAAGAGGCCAAGGAATATTGTATATTTTAGAATAGGCTAATTTAATTTTTATTCAAAATTTGTTTTAAAAATTACCTTCCTCGTTTTGGAGTTTGTCCAAATCAAGTGTGCGGAAGACTTTATGTTTTTCATGGGGGGTATGGTAATTTTGAATTTTAGTTTTTGGTAAATATTTTTTAGTCAATTTTTGTTCCTCTTATTTTGTTTCTTAATCTTAATCTTAAAAAAAATTAATTAGAGGTGAACCGTGGACCACGGTTGGAACCGTGGCCCACGGTTGGTGATCGTAAGACACGGTGGTAGCCCGGGACACGGTACGGTGTAATCTATTTAAAAAGGCATAACTTGACTATGACCCATGGTGTAGACCGTGGGCCACGGTTCACCAAAAAATAATCGAGTACGTCTGAAGCAACCGTGACCCACGGTTCAGGCCGCGGGCCACGGTCCGATCGGGACTGCACATGGGGACTGGGTTTTTGCAATAAAAATCAATAAAAAATTGATTTTTACACCAATTTTAAACCACACAAATCACCTAACATTATTATTTACTTCAATTCTAATCTTCTTCCTCACAATCCCTCTTTACAAACCCTAACTCTCTACTTCAAACCCTTTTAACTTCCTCATATCTCCGTCAATTAAACCGATTTTTGGGTCTAAATTGGCTAAAATTTCACAAGGGTTTCGATTATATCATTGAATTTGAAAGAATCCTTTGTTTTGTTGGTCGATTTTGGCCAAAAAAAGTCTGAAAACTTTGTGGGTTTTTGGTTGACTTTAAAGCTTTCTTCATCTACATCTCCTATAACACCAAGGTATGGAATTTATTGTCACTATTGATGGTATATTGCAATGAAGTTGTAAGTGTTCATAATTGTTCTATATACCCACTTGCTTATTGGAAGTAATTAGTCTAATGATTATGCATTATGGTTGTGGCTAGTGAATAAGTGTTATAACTTATGGTTGTTAATTGATAATGTGGAAATTATGTGTTGAAGCAAAAGTTGAAATTTTTGGTCAACTGAATATCGAGTAATTATCCACAACCATGGTAACAAGCAAGTGTGGGGAAGTTTATGTTGACTTAACTTGGTGTGTTTGGGTTGGTTGTTGTGTGCAGATGGGTAGAACTTCGGATAAAGGAAAGTCAAAGGCATCATCTTCAAGTGGGCGAGTAGCCCAAGCAAAGAGACTGAGGTTGCATGAAGAGCAAGCACGTGTGGAAGTACAAATGGTAAAACCCACTTGGAAAGGTGGGGGATTATCAAAGTATGCATCGGAATGGCAAGCGGAGCTGTTCATTGATAAAATGGCCACGTTGAATAAACGAATTGAATGATATATATGTGAGAAGGAGGTAACCGATCCCGGTTTTGATGCTTTTGGGATAGTTGACAAGTTTGAAGCTTTGGGTTGGGAAGCAGCTTTAAAGTGTTATGATGAAGAAACTAACACTTTGTACGATCGAGAGATTGAGGAGTGGGTGTCCACATTAAGATGTCCCGCATACAAAAAAGGTAATGACATGAAATTGATTGGGACGGTGGGAGGTCAAGAAGTGGTGATGTCATTTGACTCATTTAATCAGATCGCGCTTTTTGACACCAAACCAAGCAACTCATACATCTACCCTTCTGCAAAAGACTTATTTGACTGCCCCGACAAGCACCCTCAACGACACCACATGCTTGAAAAGATTCTTAAAAGAGGTGGAGGTTCGGGTGATCAGACAAAGAGAAAAGATTTGAAGATTGAGGCAAAGTTATTGATGTCTATTTGCTTGTACAACGTGATGCCTCGAAGGGGAGATATTTTGATAGTGCGGAACTGTGATGTTCCCGTATTGTATGCATTGGTGTGTGGGACGCCCCTTATTTCTTACCGATATCTAGTCATGCATAATATTTGGATCAGCCGGGAAAGCAATAAGCGAAAGTTAATTCCACATTGTCGACTGATCATAGCATTGCTAAAGAATTATGGTGTGATAACTGACGAGTCGGTGGGAATGACCAAGGTATTTAAAGAGTTTAAGTTGTCAGATTTTCCGGGTTGGGAGTACACACAAACTGCTAGGCACCAGGTGCTTGTGTGTGATAAGGTGATATGGAGAGTAGTAAGAGAGGATGTTGAAGTGGAGGGTGATGATGAGATTGAACAGGTGGAAGAGGTAGGTGAGCCCGATTACATGACGGGGGTTGGGACTATTTGGATGGTTATAACTCTTATGGGAATGATTGGGCCCATGTGGGGTCAATGAGTGAGGTGGTGGAACGGCATAGGCCTTACACGTATAAAAATTGGTCGGATGAGTCACGTGCATTATTTGACCATCAGACCTTTATGGGGGCCTATGCTGAACGGGCTTAAAAAGAAAGGCATGACAGGTTAGAAATGTGGAACCGTGCCAATGAATATGGGCGTGAACATGAGATGAATATGAGATACTTGGATGATAGGAATCGGAGGATGCATGATCAATGGCATGCAGGTGAACCGGTTGTACCGGATCCACAAATTGTAGATTACACAACTCTACCTCCGCATGATGGTTCGGTACGCTACCCCGAACCACCATTTCATCATTCCATGTGGGTCAGCCCAATGCAGTCAATGGCACCACCACCACCACAAGGAGAAGGAAGCAGCGGCGGTGATGGGGCATTTAATTTCGGCCAGTTTTAGAATTCATGACATCTATCTTTGGGCCGGCCCACCCGCCTTACAACTGATCGAGCCGCGTGATGCCAGGTGAACACTGTTATGTATATTACTGTACATTTGTTATTTTTTGTGTCTTTATGTGTTTTTGGGTGGATGGGTGGTGGACAAAATACTTTTGATTAAGTATTATGGGAATGTGTTGAAATGAAGGTTGTGTTTAACAAGTGTTTGTTTTATTTTTCTTAAAACCGTACATTGGGGAAAATGTATCCCAAGTGTGGGGATGAGGAAAATTTTTGTTTGTTTTTGTTTGTTTTGAAAAAAAAATCAGAAAAAAATTAAAAAATCAGAAAAATAGAAAAATTAAAAAAAAAATTGTGTTTAAAAGAATCGGAAAGTGGTAAGATGGCGTGGTAAAGTTTTGGTCCCTTTTCATGGTCACAATTCCCTAAATAACATGTGCCTAGTTGTTTTAAAAAGGAAATTATCTAGTTTTCTAACCAAGGTTAGCATGCTTTCGGTTTAATAACTTGCATAACACGTTCATTTACACTTGAGAATTGAGAAAGTATTGTTTGGTGAGAAGGTTGATATTCTCTGATAGAATTTGTACAATTAGTGCATTTCGAGATCTTAGCTTGGCATGAGTGCAAAAGTGATAGAGGCACTTAGGTTAAGCCTCGTCTGGATGAGCGAGAGTGTGGGTACTGGGGGTTGGGGCCTCATTCATTATACATATGAGGATGGTTATGTGAGGGGCGGGGGGTTGGTTCCTTTAGAAAAATTTATTGGGCCTATTCTTTTATTTAATCAACCATGGTGTTATATGGCGAAACGATCCGACTTAATAGGTTTCTATGTAATCGTTTTAGTATTTATCA
Source organism: Bidens hawaiensis (assembly GCF_021521415.1). NCBI lineage: Eukaryota > Viridiplantae > Streptophyta > Magnoliopsida > Asterales > Asteraceae > Bidens > Bidens hawaiensis. The sequence continues at coordinate 41,523 of NW_027497788.1, read as the reverse complement.
GTTAGATTTGTGAAGCATTATGTTTATCATGTTGGTATGTGATGTTCAAGTATTATATTAGTTCATCAAAAAAAAAAAAGTTTGTATTAGAGTTGCAATGTTTATGTATGCATAGTTCAAAGTATTAGTTATTGAAAAAAAAAGAAAAAAAAGAGAGAAAAAAAGAGAAAAGAGGGAAAAAGCGAAGTTAGTGATGTTTATAGTTGTTTATTTTATTTTATTTTTTTTAGTTTGTTTGTAATAAGTCGGATCGGATCGCTTGAGCTACTTTCAATATTCCCTTCCATACCTTTACACTTGGCCATATTACAACCCATTTTAAGACCTCTTGATTTGTATTCATGTCAATAAGCATTTACATAGGAGGAGATTTGATGATTGTACAAGCGTATGCGAGGAGAATTGATTAAACATGAAATGTATGGATGATCACTAATAAAAAAGGTTAATGTGTAAATGTGTTATGTATAGGTAAAAACCGAAAGCATGTTAGGGTTGGTTAGAAATCTATGGTTTAATGTAACATCGTGAAAATTTCGAGTTCAAAATGTCAAGTTTTCAAAGTCAAGGGATCAATTCTGCCACATTCCAAACTCCAAGTTTAAAATGAAAATTCTGATTTTTTGACCCATCGCGCTACGCGATGGATCAACTGAGAGGCCCATCCCGATACGCGATGGGGTGTCCGACAGCGAGACGCGTAGCCTGCCACGTGGCCACACGTGGCACACCGGTTGCCACGTGGCCACACGTGGCACGACGTCCGCCACGTGTCAACACGTGGCACCCCCCCCCCCCCATCTGCCACGTGGCGACACGTGGCAGACCTATGGTGTGACAGGCCAGGCTACGTCGCGGTACGCGACGGGTGCCCAGGAGGCCGTCGCGTACCGCGATCAGACCCAAAGTTTTGCCTATAAATAGCGGGCCTGGGGTCTTCATAAACCACACCAAAATCACACTCACAACTCTCTCTCTCTAACATCTCTCTACACCTCGATATTCGTACCCTCGATCCACCTCGATAAACGTGCTATAATTCCTCGATAAGCGTGCCCGATCCATCTTTTTCTATGCCGATGTTTCCTCGAAGTTCGTGCCACCCTTTACCCACATACGACCAAGAAAGGTGTTTGTTCTCGAAAGACGTGCCATCGAATGTTGAAGATTGGTGTCCATTGATTGACGAGTCAAGGGAGAGTAACGAGAAAAGAGTTAATCAAGAAAGTGAAGCGGCAATGGAGTGCTGCTCGAGTTCCTAGGGTTTATAAACGCCAACAAGGTTAGGCGTAACGACAAATGAATATAATATAATATTATATTAAAGGCTTAAGCCTTAAGTCGAGGTTATACTCGATACCTTGATAAAAGAAAAATAAACATAACAAAGAAAAGAATAAAAGATTTAATTGTAAATATGTATATATGTGTGTAAGTATATATGTATATTCTTTGTTATGAAAATATTATTTAAGTAATAAAGAGTATTATTAAATAATAAAAGAAAAGAATACGTTTATTAGAGAAGAAGAAACGTCGGGTTTTATATATAAACTAAAGGTTTATAAATTACTTTTAAACTAAAGTTTTAAAGTAAAAGAGATTTTAAACTAAAGGTTCATCGAGATAAAGTTTATAAAATGAGACTAAAGGTCTTAAGCCGGATAGTATATCCGACTAACAAATGGTTATACTCGTATTTTAGGTGCGAGATAGCAAGGGAAAGACCCTCGGACGGTGTTGAAGCCAATCCCAAAGAGAAAAGGTGAATACGCCCCCAAACTTTTATAAACTTGTTTTCAAATAAGTCAAACATGTTATATGAAAAGTATTTACAAGGAACTATGTGTTCCTAAAACCGTTATAAATAAGAGTATAAGCCTAGCCCTCAGGCTGTAGTATATGTGTGCCTGGATCCTTACATATGCGGTAGTACGCGGTGGGCACATCGCACCACGCCTGGTCGTAGGACACTTTCCTATAGGAAGCACGACCATGTGTATACTTACGGGTACTTAACTAACTCGAACGCTGCGGTGTTTACTGAGGTGACCTAGTGTAGAGGCTCGAATTTATAATTGTGTTATTATATTTGTTATTCCTAAGCCACGATGGGCCGAGGCAGGTGTAGTCTCGAGGGGTAATAAAGTAAAAGAAAATATTTTAGCGTCAGCGTGTTCACCAGCATTCGTTGCTGACGTATTTTATTACATTTTGAAGGTGAACAAGGATAGCGCTTGGAGTGACGAGTTGCTATGAATATCCGATGGCTCAGATTTGTTTTGTAATAACTTAAGTTATTAAAATGGTGGTTTTTTAAAACAAGTAATCTTTTAAACACTAAACGGGAAACTTTTATATCCCGTCTTTTGTATGTAAATTTTAAAAATTTAATCCACATGTTTACAAGTCTTCTGCTAAATGAACGTAACTCTGATATATTTACAAATGTGGTACCAACGTATGCGTCACACTCCTAGGCCGTGTTTTGGGGTGTGACAAGTGTTGGTATCAGAGCCATCGATCTTAGCGAATTGGGTATCATAAAACAATACCCAAACTTCGATCCAAGTATAGGAAATAATTGTTTAATTGTTTTAAGGATAAGATAGGCTGGTAACCTTTTCTTTCCCTCCACATTCTAAATCACCCCTAATAGATGCCATTCAAAGCTAATATGGAGAACTTTGTGCGCAAGGCTAAAGAGGCTGGAATCGCCGAACCTTATCCCGAGGATAACATGAGTGATGGTTATTATGAAGCATACTTCGACCAAGATGTGGAACATGACTTAACCTAACCCGTATACTACCCCGGAAGTAAACACTATCCAGTAGACGTTTCCATTAGTCCACCAAAACAAAGAATTGAGCCACCAAGGCACTCAAGTTACCATTCACCAACCATACCAATGTACCATCCCTCTGAAGTTCCAACGTACCACCCAACGGAGATCCCCACATACCAACCATCAGAGATACAGCAATACTACCCAACTGGATACCTACCACCAAATCCTCATCCATCATATGCTTTCCTTTCCAATTACCCATTAAAGAAGAACCAAGATCCCCATCCTCCGACTCGATGCAATGCCACTCCGATCAACGAAGATGGCATACCGGAAGCTCCACTTTTAACGAAGTCAACTCTCGACTAAAAAAAGGTAAAGGGCCATCCTGCAAAACTAGAATGAGGGTGATGATGTCCTATGAAAGTTTACAGATGCCCCCAATAAACAATGATGCCACCCAGCATATGGAAGAAGAAGAACCTGAAGAAGAGGAAGAATCCAAGGAGGAAGAGGATGACCCCGAGGAAGAGGAGGAACCTGAGGAAGAGTCTTAACCGGAAGAAGAGCATCCTGATAATCCCAATGAGGTATCAACGTCAATGGATGGATCACTCACTTCCCAAAACCCAAGCTACGGTTCTGTTGATCCATATATCCAATATCTCGAGAAACTCAAGAACCAAGCTTCATCAAGTTTTCGACCGTTCCAAGGCGTGATCCCAACAGAAGAAGAACAAGCTGATGAGATCCGAGAACAAAACCGAGCTGCCAAAACTTTCTTCTACCTTTCATCCGACATGACTTACGTTCCGTATCGAGAACCAAGGAATCACTATGAGATGGTGACATTAGGTTACCGCGACCCACCTCCACAATATGGATACCCCAACAAAGTTCCACAGTCGTATGAAGAACACTTGGACCTCGCTCTACATGAAACAGATGATTGGAGGAAGAAGATGGCCATTGAAGGAGAGAAAAAGAAGAAGATAGGAAAGACACTTCTTCGTAAGTGCAACAAGTTAACAAAAATGGTGAAGAAGTTCTTGAAAGATTGAAGATAGTGGAGAAGAATGCAATGTGAAGTTATGTGTAATATAGTCTTGCTATGTGAAATATATGTAACAAGAACCTTGAGACGTTCTTTGAATAATGATAGGTTGATCAATATATATATATATATATATATATATATATATATATATATATAAGATGAGTATCATTACAGAACTGTTAGATTATTTAAGAACTTGAAGAAACCCTTAAAAACTAACTTTTTTTATAAAGTTTTTTGTATGTTAATGTTTTTTGAGGGTAGTTTTATCATTATGTATATCTATATCTACGATTACAATTTTAAAAATTTGTTTTTATACATATCTATGTTTTGTTTTACAAATTTGTTAGTACATAAATTTTACATATATGTAAACTTCTGATTAATATATGTAATCAAAATTTTTTATATAAAATATGATAAAACTACTCTTAAATAATGTTAATATATAAAAAAAATTAAAAAATTGTTTGGTTGTTAAGGGTTTCTAAGAGTTTTTAATCTTTTTAGAGTTCTTAAATGATACCAACCATATATATATATATATATATATATATATATATATATATATATATATATATATATGTGTGTGTGTGTTTGTGTATGTAATGTAAAATAAAATATATATATCCTTTCGTGATATATATATGTATGAAATAAGACATGTGTTTAATATAAGAAATTTGCTAAATTTCAGTTGAAGACATATTGAAAGAAAAATGTCTGAACAAAGTAATAACAATGAAAATACACGGAAAGAAAAAGAAATAAAAGAAAAGGGGAAAGGCCCCGAAAAAGAACAAGAAGAACCTATTCCCGATAAATATATGAGCCAAATTCAAAAGATGATTAAGAAAGCGGTTAGGGAAGAATCTGAAGCTAGATCCCAATCTAGGCAATCCAAACGTTCTCGATTCGTTAACCCCTCTCAAAAATCCCGTCTGAACCCATCTCGTGTCGAAGAAAGCGTTCATGAATCGAATGTCGATGGAAGTGTTGGACAAAAATTTAAGAAACTTAAGATCAGTGGATGTTCATTCAAAGATTTCAAATACTATGGACCGAAGGAGTTCCATGGTGATAAGGGAGCCATCACAACCATGAGGTGGCTTGAGGAAATGGAGACAATTGTTATTAAAAGTAAATGTTCCGATGAAGAGAAGATTCAGTATTCTGCCTTAATGTTTAAAGGAGAAGCGCTCGTGTGGTGGAATACAATGATCATGAGTAATGGGAGAGAAGTGATGTATAACCTGACTTGGGATGAATTCTAGGCGATACTGATGGGAAAGTTCTGTCCCATGCATGAAACCGACCAAATTCAAACGCAATTTCTCAATCTTAAGGTCGTGGGGACGAATCTTCGTGAATACAACACCAAGTTTCACGAATATTGTCGCCTGGTTCCACAGCTGGTGAATCCAGAATCCAGCAAAGTTACCTGATACATTTGGGGACTACCGCGGGAAATCCGTGACATGGTGAGGTCACATTTACCTCAAACCGCTGATTCCGCAATAGAGTTAGCTGGTTATTTGATGGGCGGTATGATCTGCAACAAGGAAGAGGATATGAAGGTTACAACAACAACCGCTCAAGGGAAAACTGGAGGAGGCACCAACTTCAAAGGCAAAAGCATAAACCAAAATCGATTCAATTCAAATGCTACGCCATGCAAGACATGTAGAAGGTACCACAAGGGTCAATGCAATTTCGCTCCGCCTCCAAAGGTTGGTGAGTCATGCAACCGTACGGGTCTTGCAGCTGCTGATTGCTGGAAGAAAAAGATGACATGCTACAATTGCAAAGAGATGGGCCATCTTAGTTTCGAGTGCCCAAAGAACAAACCCGCGGCTGGTGGTGTGGGTGGAAGTGGCCAGAACAAGAAAGGAAATGCACGAATCTTTGTACTCGATACAAAGAAAGCCGCTGACATGCCGGAAACCATCACCGGTACGTTTCTAGTCAACGAACATATGCTAGAGTTTTATTCGATTCGGGTGCCAATTTAAGTTTTATAGATTATAGCTTTTGTAGTCTATTAAACGAACCTTTAATAAAGTTAAATAAAACTCTAAGCGTCGAGACTGCTAGTGGCGAAATTGTTAAGATCTCTGAAGCTCTTGAAAACGGAAAAATTCACTTATCTGGTTATATTCTGCCCATTCAACTTTTACCAATGGCACTTGCTGGTTTTAATATTGTACTTGGTATGGATTGGTTATCCGATAACCATGCCCGTATCATCTGCAATAGCAAAACCGTTGAACTTCAAGCCCCTGATAAACTAACGATTTGAATTGAACGGGACAAAGACGCTGGCCAGGTTAGCATAATCTCCATGATTAGGGCTACCAAATGTTTAGATCAAGGATGCTTAGCATTCATGGCCTACGTCACTGAAGAATCAAAACCAAAAGTGATTAAGGACGTTCCTATCGTCTCCAACTTTTCCGATGTCTTTCCTGACGAACTTCCCGGAATTCCTCCCGATCGCGAAGTAGAATTTAGGATCGATCTCATTCCCAGTACTGCTCCGATCGTCACAGCTCCGTATTGCATAGAGCCAACTGAGATGAAGGAATTAAAGAAACAACTCGATGAGTTTCTAGAGAAAGGTTTCATTCGACCAAGTTCGTCACCTTAGGGAGCGCCAATTCTATTTGTCAAGAAGAAGGATGGATCTATGCGTATGTGTATCGATTATCGTGCGTTAAACAAAGTCACAATCAAAAATCATTATCCACTCCCTCGAATCGACGATCTTTTCGACCAACTTCAAGGTGCTAGCTTCTTTTCAAAAATCGATCTTCGTTCCGGCTATCACCAACTCAAAGTCCAATCCGAGGATATCCCAAAGACTGCTTTTAATAAGGTACGGACATTATGAGTTCACGGTTATGCCATTTGGACTTACTAATGCTCCAGCTGCGTTTATGGACATGATGAATCGTATTTGCAAGCCTTACTTGGATAAATTTGTTATCGTATTCATCGACGACATACTTATTTATTCCAAGTCAAAGGCTGATCATGAAGTCCATCTTCGAACTTTGTTTGAAATTCTTAGAACTGAGAAATTGTACGCCAAGTTCTCAAAATGCGAGTTCTAGTTGCACGAGGTGCAACTTCTTGGTCACATCATCAATGTCAATGGAATTCCAGTGGACCCCGCTAAGATTGAAGCCATCTCTAAGTGGGAGGTCCCAAATTCACCAACCGAGATTCGAAGTTTCTTGGGATTGGCCGGCTACTATCGAAGGTTCATAGAAAACTTTTCCCAAATCGCTGTTCCCCTAACCTCCTTAACTCGCAAGAACATCAAATATGAATGGGGAACAAAGCAACAAGAGGCGTTCGATATACTTAAACAAAAGCTCACCCAAGCACCTATACTGGCCTTGCCAGAAGGTACTGAGGATTTTGTGGTATTTAGTGATGCATCTCACTCCGGCTTGGGATGTGTACTAATGCAACATAAGAAAGTAATAGCTTACGCCTCTCGTCAACTCAAAGTATACGAAAAGAACTATATGACTCACGATCTAGAGTTAGGCACCATAATCTTTGCACTTAGGATATGGAGGCACTATCTCTATGGAGTAAGATTTACCGTGTACACTGATCATAAAAGCTTAAAGCATATTTTCGATCAAAAAGAGCTCAACATGCGCCAACGGCGATGGATGGAAACACTCAATAACTATGATTGTGAGATAGTTTACCATGAAGGCAAAGCTAACGTTGTGGCCGATGCCTTAAGTCGCAAGGAACATGAGAAGCCCAAAAGAGTTCGAGCGTTGCATCTAGAAATTGAAATTGATCTATTCAAACAAATCAAATCTGCTCAAACTCAAGCGATCAATGAAAACCAAATCTCCGACGAAAAACGTAACGGCACCATTGACTCGCTATTCAAAGGTGATGATGGTATCCTTAGACTCGGTAATAGGATTTGGGTACCAATCGTTGGAGACTTGCTTGAGAAAAATTTTGAATGAGGTCCATAAGTCCAAGTACATGATGCACCCAGTTAGTGACAAAATGTATCATAATCTCAAATCGAACTACTGGTGGAATGGGATTAAAAGGGATGTCGCTTCGCATGTTGCGAAATGTTTGACATGTTTGAAATTCAAAGCTGAACACCAAAGGCCTTCGGGATTGCTTCAGCAACCCGAACTTCCCGTATGGAAGTGGGAGTTAATCACTATGGATTTCATTACCAAAATCTCGAAGACGACTCGACAACACAATGCTATTTGGGTGATTGTGGATCGATTAAAAAAATCCGCACACTTCATACCCATCAATGAGTCGTACTCAATGGACAAGCTAGCACGCATTTACGTAAACAACATCGTTGCTTTACATGGAGTACCGTTGTCCATAATTTCTGATCGAGACAGTCGTTTCACATCTCATTTTTGGAAAAGCTTCCAACAAGCCTTAGGCACAAAGCTTAACCTTAGCACCGCCTATCATCCGCAAACTGATGGGCAAAGCGAAAGGACCATTCAAACATTGGAAGACATGCTTCGGGCTTGTGTGATTGACTTAGGTGGAAGTTGGGATGACCACTTACCCCTAATGGAATTCTCGTATAATAATAGCTATCACACAAGTATTCAAGCCGCACCATTTGAGGCGTTATATGGTCAAAAATGTAGGACACCCGTGTGCTGGTCTGAAACCGGAGACAATCAATAATCAGGACCCGAGATAGTCCAAGAAACCACCTACAAGATTCTCCAAATCCGAGAACGACTTAAGACGGCACGTGATCGCCAAAAGAGTTACGCCGATGTCCGTCGTAAGCCGTTGGAATTCAAAGTTGGTGACAAAGTGTTATTAAAAGTCTCGCCCTGGAGAGGCTCGTTCGCTTTGGTAAGAAAGGAAAGTTAAGTCCTCGATTCGTTGGACCCTTCGAGGTACTTGAACTAATTGGCACTGTTGCATACCGTTTGAGACTGCCCGAGGAAATGCAAGGGATACATGATGTATTCCATGTTTCGAATATGCGTAAATGTTTAACTGATGAATATTTAGCTATGCCATTAAAAGACGAAGAAATAAATGAAAACTTAAAATTCGTAGAACGTCCAATTCAAATAGAAGATTCGAAAACAAAGAAATTAAAAAGAAGAACATTGAAAATTTTGAAAGTTAAATGGGACTCACGAAGAGGGCCCGAGTATACATGGGAACTCGAATTGGAAATGAGAAAGAAATACCCCCACTTATTCTTATAAAGAAATCTCGAGGACGAGATTTATTTCAAGGTGGGGAGGATGTAACATCGTGAAAATTTCGAGTTCTAAATGTCAAGTTTTCAAAGTCTATGGATCAATTCTGCCAAATTCCAAACTCCAATGTTAAAATGAAAATTCTGATTTTCTGACCCATCGCGCTACGCGATGGGTCAACTGAGAGACCCATCCCGATACGCGATGGGGTGCTTGACAGCGAGACGCGTGGCCTGCCATGTGGCAACACGTGGCACACCGGTCGCCACGTGGCCACACGTGGCACGACGTCCGCCACATGTCAACACGTGGCACACCATCTGCCACGTGGCAGACCTCTGGTATGACTGGCCAGGGCTACGCCGCGGTACGCGACGGGTGCCCAGGAGGCCGTCGCGTACCGCGATCGGACCCAAAGTTTTTCCTATAAATAGCGGGTCCGGGGTCTTCATAAACCACACCAAAATCACACTCACAACTCTCTACACCTCGATATTTGTACCCTCGATCCACCAAGATAAACGTGCTATAATTCCTCGATAAGCGTGCCCGGTCCATCGTTTTCCGTGCCGACGTTTCCTCAAAGTTCGTAGCACCATTCACCCACATACGATAAAAGTGGTTGTTCTCGAAAGACGTGCCATCGATTTTTGAAGATTGTTGTCCATTGATTGACGAGTCAAGAAAGAGTAACGAGAAAAGAGTTAATCAAGAAAGTGAAGCGGCAATGGAGTGTTGCTCGTGTTCCTAGGTTTTATAAATGCCAACAAGGTTAAGCGTAATGACAAATGAATATAATATAATATTATATTAAAGGCTTAAGCCTTAAGTCGAGGTTATACTCGATACCTCGATAAAAGAAAAATAAACATAACAAAGAAAATAATAAAAGATTTAATTGTAAATATGTATATATGTATATTCTTTGTTATGAAAATATTATTTAAGTAATAAAGAGTATTCTTAAATAATAAAAAAAAAGAATACGTTTCTTAGAGAAGAAGAAACGTCGGGTTTTATATATAAACTAAAGGTTTATAAATTACTTTTAAACTAAAGGTTTTAAAGTAAAAGAGATTTTGAACTAAAGATTCATCGTGCTAAAGTTTATAAAATAAGACTAAAGGTCTTAAGTCTGATTGTATATCCGACTAACAAATGGTTATACTCGTACTATAAGTGCGAGATAGCAAGGGAAAGACCCTCGGACGGTGTTGAAGCCGATCCCAAAGAGAAAAGGTGAATACGCCCCCAAACTTTTATAAACTTGTTTTCAAATAAGTCAAACATGTTATATGAAAAGTATTTACAAGGAACTATGTGTTCCTAAAACCGTTATAAATAAGAGTATAAGCCTAGCCCTCAGGCTGTAGTATATGTGTGTCTGGATCCTTACATATGTGGTAGTACGCGGTGGTCACATCGCACCACGCCTGGTCGTAGGACGCTTTCCTATAGGAAGCACGACCATGTATATACTTACGGGTACTTAACTAAGTCAAACGCTGCGGTGTTTGCTGAGGTGACCTAGTGTAGAGGCTCGAATTTATAATTGTGTTATTTACATTTGTTATTCCTAAGCCACGATGGGCCGAGGCAAGCGTAGTCTCGAGGGGTAATAAAGTAAAAGAAAATATTTTTGCGTCAGCGTGTTCACCATCATTATTTGCTGATGTATTTTATTACATTTTGCAGGTGAACAAGGATAGCGCTTGGAGCGACGAAGTGCTATGAATATCCGATGGCTCGGATTTGTTTTGTAATAACTTAAGTTATTAAAATGGTGGTTTTGTAAAACAAGTAATCTTTTAAACACTAAACGGGAAACTTTTATATCCCGTCTTTTGTATGTAAATATTATAAATTTAATCCACATGTTTACAAGTCTTCCGCTAAATGAACGTAACTCTGATATATTTACAAATGTGGTACCAACGTATGCGTCACACTCCTAGGCCGTGTTTTGGTGTGTGACATTTAAATGGAAAGTCAAGTGAACTAGTGCAACCGATAAAAACAAGGAAATAGTGTATGACTTGGGACCTTAACTGAACCGGAATTGTGGTAAGATTGGTGGATACAAGTTGAATGGAATAGAAAGTTTGTGTTAAAATGTTGCTTGAGGGCAAGCAACGAGTAAGTGTGGGAATGTGATGGGTGGTCCATGGGACAACCCTTAATTTTTTTAAAGCCGTAATAATCATGTTTTGAATTGGTTTATTTTGTGGAATTAGATAACTACGGTGTTGTTGGTGAATTGTAGGTTCAAAGGAGGTTACGGGGCTAATATGGTGTATACCGAGGCAACCGAATGAGCCAGAGACGCGCGAGGGGTCAAAATAAGTGAAAGCGATAAGGCGTGGTGGAAGTCCACCGTGGGCCACGGTCCAAAATGCAACATCAAACAGAAGCCACCGTACCGTGGCTGGTACGGTGGCCGTGAAGCCCACCGTGGCCCACGGTGGAGACCGTGGCCCACGGTGGAGACCGTGGGCCACGATCAAGTTGATGCTGAAAGGCACCGTGACCCACGGTGTGAACCATGGGCCACGGTGCGGGTCGTAACTGCCCGATTTTGTTCTTATTTTTAGACGGTTTTTGATGTCTTTTCACCTATCCTTCATTCTAAACAAGCTAGAGACGAATTTTGGAGATTAAGAACAAGACTTTGGTGATTATAATCATTTGTTTGGGTTTATGATTCGTTCGATTATCTTAATTGAGGTGATGATTAATCAAATAATGTGTGGCTAGTACTCTTTATGTTCTCTCCCGAATTGTAAGGTCTTCTAATTGGATATTTGTTAATCGTTTATGTTATTGGTGAGATAGTATTTTGATCATATGATTATTGTGCTATGGTGATTGTGTGTTTGTTTTGTAATTGTTAGTGTGGTATAAATTCGTGTTCTTGACTATCCGTTTTTGGTACCATATGCAATCGAGATTTAGTAGAAGAGAATTAAGGTTGACAATACTAAACTGATTATTGAGTGACAACCTTGTGTTTTTGTAATCCAAGTATTTAGTCCTCTCTTATCACTTTCAAACACATTTTCATGAACTATAATTGTGTAGTTCATCTCACAAGTAAACATTAACTTTATCAACATTGGAAACCTGAAATCGGGAGAGAGCATTCTTTCTTATATTGTTTAAAACTCGTTTATTTATTACAGTTATTTTTGTTAATAAAAACCAAACAACCAACTCTTTGAATTTACTTTTGCACTTAGTTTAATTTAGATAAATTTCATAACTACTTGGTAACACAATTTCCACAAACTCCCTGTGTTCGATACCCGCTTATCGCTATCTAATAGTTGTAATCGGTTTATTTTTTAGTGAGTCTTCGACCTCACGTCAATAGTCTAGAAAGATGACATTTGAACAAAATCGTTTTGCTTTAATTTATTAGTTAGATTAATATCTGGCTTTAAAAAAATATTATTTATAACTAACAAACAATACATATAAACGAAACATTTAAAAGCTCTCTAGTTGCTCCCTACATTTTCTCAAGCCACTAGATTACATTATTTGTAAATGGTGGCTTCTCATGGATTTGACCTGAATTAACGTGTATGAGTCTCATAAAACCCAGATAGTCCTTAAACGGGTTATAACATTTCATTAAATTAAAACTTAATCTCACAAAATATTTGATATGAAATCATATAAAATAGGGATGTACTAAAAATTAATATCTTATTTTAAAAAAATATTATTTATAATTATGAAACATTTTCTAGGATAAAAAAAGAGGGTCATGAGTCTCACTAAACCCATATATCTTTTAAACCGGGTTATAACATCTTATTTATTTGTGAAATCCTCTCATCATCAAATCCTAAGTATATTATTAACTTACTTACAATAAATAAAATTAATATCCTAAATATATAAATATTAAAAACAAATCATGCAAAGCAATCCCGTAATTCGAGAGAGAAAAGTTAGTTTAATATATTTAGTGAAGACTATTGACTATTAAGTGAAACAAAATGTTGAAATGACTAATATGTATGTAAATAATATTAAGGGGTAACAATACTTGATTTGAAAAGTTTAAAGGGGTATATATTTAATAAAAAATCATATAAAGGGGTACGCTAAGTAACAACATGCGATTTTTAATAATCTTCTGAAAAACAGGCTAAGCAATAAATCACCTATGATCAAGTTATGTATTTAATGTTTGCATATATATGCAGTTGGCTTTTTATAAACTCGTAACTGACCATTCAAATAAACAAAAAAACTCGTAATTGATTAAAGCATTAATTCAACATGTTATATCCAATTTAACGAATTTTATGTTGGTTAAAAATTTATTCATATAAACTTCACTTTTTTATGCATATGAATATGATCATTTTTTATGGATATAAAGTTAAAAGTGAATTGTGATTATCATAAATCATTTTGTTAATTAATACATATCTAATCAATAAATTATATCAGCATCATTATTTAAAAGAATTCTTTATTTTTTTCACATGCTACAATAATGCATTCCATTATACGCGTGACTGTTAGCAGTATTCGATGCATCCCTAGTTTGAACTTTGAACCGTCTTTGTTTTTTCTTCCTACTTGATAAAGAACCATCATATACTGAATAATAACATAAGCTAAATAAGTTCTTATGTTCTTTCTTCATTATGTATATGTATGAAAAATCCAAATTTAATTCATACGTTTATGCAAATATATAATATTAATAGGGATATTGATTTTTAATAGTGTCAAATTTCACTCATTGGTCGATAATACTCCTAACTAACGATTTTTCTTTAACCACTCCCAACTTGTAACGTGTTGTCTCATGTCACTCCCGAACTTAACGGACCTTAACCTCATTAGGTTTTTTTTTTGCGAATAAACTGCCAAAATAGTCCCTATGGTTTTATCAAATATTCAACTTCATCCCCATTATTTAACATTCTTAACTCTAGTCTCCACACTCAAACCCTCCTCCCTCCCAGTTCCCAGTTTCTGCTCAAACCCATCACAGTCACTAGCACTACGCCAACACCAACACCACCACCACCACCACAACCGCCTACCACCCCCATTGCTGAAAACACCCCGCAAATCAAATCAGGAGTCGCCTGAATCGCCACCAAACCACCATCTTCCCTTCATCTTTAGTTACTACATCCAAACTCATCCGCACCATCACCGCCTCCTTTGTGATTTCCGTTCGGTGACCACCGAGCAAGTTGCCGCCATGGCAAATCTCCTAAAAGCCACCGCTGTCCTCCTCCAGGTGGCTAAACATGAATTGTAGGGTGAAATGCCGCCTTGAACAATCAAACATGTAAGAACTCGGATTTTTCAATTTAGATATTATGCGTAACCCAACCCGCTTCACGTTCGAGAAAATTTGTCAACAAAAATATCGCGTTTATCGAGTAATTTATTTTTCTATTTATAATTGTTATATATTGTTTATTATATATATATATAAATTACTTTGGAAAATATACACTTTTAACCTTAAACCAAACTTTAACCTCAAAGTGATCCCAACCCAAATCTCCAAGGTCTAAAGTGCAATTTCGGCATATTATAATCAATTAACAGATTTACCCATTATCTAACCCAAACCCGTTGACCCATATTACGAACCCGATTACCCGTTTAATAGATTGCACCTTATTATATGTCATATACATGGAAATTTAATCTTTGGCTATGTTATACATTCATATTGCAGCCTCACCGACAAAGGAATTAGGAAACAAGGATCAAATTGATCACGCATTGATTTTCTTCTTAAACCATCCTAGGGTATTACCATAATACCTTATAACATCAATTATAATCCAATTGTTTTCGTCTGCACGTCCCTAGAACCAGGGCCTACTAAACCCCCAATACAAATCAAAGTATCGTAGCCTTTATTATCCTGTTCGTCACTGTTTTCTGGCTGACTTGACTTGGATCAATTAACTACCAATATATCAACGTTAAAGGTAATTAATGGTATCGTTGTGTTCGTTTGGATTCACTTATTAATAACCCTAACGTTAATTATGTTATAGTATAACGAATTAATCGATTTGGATTTTAGGGTTTATTATCGGTTTGGTAGTTATAACAATTAATATATTTAATAATTCGTTTTCAATCTTTTACCAACTGGCTTGGTAGCACAGTTGGTTGTTGCTTGTGTGTTAAGTCATGGATGGCAGGGGGCGCGGGTTTGAATCCCCCTAGCCCGTTGTTGTTGTACTTTATCCTTTTTATTGTTTTTAATGGTTTTAGATGGTTATAAATTATTTAGTTTGATAAAAAAAATAAACTAAACATTGTTGTACTAAGACCGATATCATTAAGTTACATCTTTTGTCAAAATCTCGTTAAAATCTTTCGTTTACGTGTGTGTATATTTATATGCATTATAAGTATATTATAATAATAATACACCTTATTCTTTTTATTTAAAACCCGACACTTTAATTCACACTTTCTCGTCGTTAAATGTTTTTATAAATGTTTATCTTTATTGTATATGTATTATTTTTAAACAACAATATTACAAACTTTGTTCATCGTTGAATTTCGTTAACAATTCACAATGCATATTTGCTCAAATGTTATTATTATAAAGATTTATTAAAAAACCTAAATGTTATAAATATTTAATTATAGTATTATATAATTATTTTACTTAAATATTATATCTCAATTTATATTTACTGAAATCATTTTATGTAATTAGTGTATTTTAATTATTTTATTTAGATATTTATGTAAATGTATTATATTGTGTATTAGTGATATTTTATAAATAATAAAGCAAATTATCATATTATAAATAAATGATTTACGATCATTTTTGCTTTGCACTAATAATAACAATAGATTTCCATCGAACTATCAATATAGTTACAATCCCCAACCATAACTCAAATCAAATCGAAACTTTAATTCATTATTCATGATGTCTCATTATTAATTAATTCATATTAGTATTATTTAATTAGGAAACCTTGTCGGTGTATCCCGAAGGGTTCATCGTTCTCACATCATCACTTTTATTTCGTTCATTCGATTAGGTGAGTATCATATTCCCCTTTTTACACTCATTTTATACTGTTTTGGGGGCATATGCGTTACTATTTATTTGTCCTATTATCTAATACTCAAATTTCAATTATTTGTCACGTGTGTTTAACAATTTATACCTTACTTGTTATGTGCTTACATGCTTTATGTGAATCGCATTCGGAGAGGTCCAACATAATATCAGAATAATATGATCATACGACCGTCGTAATAGCCATTGTCCAGTTTATTTGGCATCATGCTTATCGCCAGCTCATTATTTACTACTCATTGGTTAAATTGCTTATCTCACTTGACACGGTTTGCTCTCTTATTTATTATTATATAATCATGAAAATCTGGTGTTTTACTCACTCAACCTCGTGTTGACAAAACCTATTGTATTTTTGACGCATATGCAGGTTACTGCATGTTATGATTATCAAGATTGTTTGAAGCAACTTAGGATGCATGTTAGAGAAGAAGATACAAGAATTTAATTTTGGATGTCTATTTTACTTGTTTATTTATGAATTTTATGTACTATGATTATTTGAATTTGTTGTACTATTTAAATTGGAATAATAGATATTGAAAGTTAAATTTTGCATGATAGTACATTGAGAGTTGTGAGCAATCAGCTCACGCCCAGGCATTTTCGCCGTAGGTTGGGGTGTGACAAAACACATATGTTGATAGGTGTCGGTTAAGAGATGGGATAAAAGGATTGGTGGTTATATTGATTCTGGCTAGTGGAGATCGACGGTGGTAGTAGTGTAAATTTAGGTTAATTAATCATGTGTCACACTAAAGAAGAGGGATGATTGATGTCTGTCAATGGCAGTGATGGTTGATGCTATATTGTCGCTATCTAGTAAAAAACAATTAAATCAAGTTCTTAATCACCTAAGCAAGCAAGGGTAAGTAGGGTGTTGAACCATGAGGATTATGTGGTCAGTTTAATGTGTAACAGATTTCTAAATATTATGAAGTAATAAAGTGTAGTGCTGATCGCACAAGCAAATAGTTTGGTTTTAATAATGATTAAGCAATTTAACAAATTGAAGCAATTAAAAAAGCAAATCACACCCGGGGTTCAAGTATGCAAACAAACAATAATCTCATGCAACTTAACTAATTAACTATCATTGATTAATACAGACTGACTAACGAACTAAACCTTAGGCATCAACAATCGTTAACAAATGGCACTGGTTATCAAACGGTCCCTACCATTGTGATTCCACTAAGGGAAATTGTATGTTTCTTTGTATTCAACTAGTCAAAACAATCCTATGAGCAATTATTATAGCAACCGACAAACTAATCCTTCTAATCAACGTAAACCTAAACTGACTGAATGCACAGCAATACTAAACATCAATACTCATAGATCAATCAACAATAATTACAAGGTATATGTTCTTAGTACATGAGAAAACTAAAAGTAATACAAACTTTACATCCCGGGTATGATTCGAAAGGACTAGCCAAGCCTCGACATCACGAAATCTTCAATTCTAATGATATGGAACATGTATGTGATCTCGATATGAATCAATATGATAGATTTGCTCTCTCTTTACTCTAAAATCTGTCTGGAATGAGTTAGATGCGAATTGGTTCGTCAAAAACATATTTTAGCCAAAACCCTAACTTCCCCGTTTTCCCACCCATCGCGGTACGCGATGGGGTCTTTAGGGGTCCATCGCATGTCGCGATAGACCAAAGTCAACACATTTTTTATTTTAATCCCATCGCAGTACGCAATGGGTCTTCAAGCTATCCCATCGCGTATCGCGATGGGCCACTTCACTAAGAGCAACTTATCATTTGCTTTGTTTTGCGTGCTGGACGTCCCGGGTCTTCATCCCGTGCCTCAACATGTCCAAATTAACCACCTTAACACTTGTGACTTGAAATGCAATATACACGTACGAAGTATCGAAGTTCCCACAATAAATGGTTAAAACTAGAAAATAAACAAACTTAAATATATACAAATTAACCAACCATCACATCCCCACACTTATCTTTTGCTTGCCCTCAAGGAAACTCCAAAGTAAACATTAACCTCCATCATAGGTTAATACCCAGTTTCTGAGACTGACACTTTCTGGATTGACAACCCACAAATATGATTAAATGATGCTATAAAAACAATAGAGCCGCCCAGACGAGTGTACTTTCTTTCCGGTTAAGGCATACATGTTCATACCCCCCACACTATCAATACTCCTCTCGGTTTAATATCTAGACTAGCAAAAGATGTGCTAGTATATGTCTCTGGCCTCAAACACCAAATATGAGTCACAACTTAATATGCTTGCAAGTCAGTCTTATCTCCACCCATTACCCAGCGGTTGCATAAAGACTCGGACTAAGGGTTTTGTTGAGGCTTAGGTTTGGGTGTGGATTAGGCATGTTTAGTGACTAATGCGGATGAAACACAGTTTTACAAATAGACAATCAAATACAAACACACTACTATTTACAATGACTAAACATAAACTGATAACTTTTTTTTACCAAACTGATAAACTATACACTGAAACAAATATATACAACTCTGACATTCACATATATACAACTCTTTTGACTATATATAACTCAATAACAAACTAGATTTCATCACATATGGTTAAAATAAATTAAAGGCCAAGGCTAAAATGGTGTGTAATGTTCGGTTAAGCAAATGAAAAGGAATATGGTCCAAACATGCTTTTAGAGGGATAATATCAGGTAAGGATGTTTATTTAGTGGGTGAAATATATGTACGAACTTTCTAAAGTCCTAATCTCCATATATATGGTGGTATTAAGATCTCGATAAGTATATGACAAGCAAGTTCTAATTCTGTGAAACATATCGGTTACCCTCAATAAATGATAAGACATTATTTATATTTATTATATAATATGTGTATTAAGTATAGGGGCTATCTCACAATATGTCTGGAAATACGGGTTGACGATATGAAACACGTAAACCCGTCCCCTTGACTCGTTATCCCCGCCTAAACAACCCCATTTTCAACTTCCTTTTTTGAAAAAAAAATTGTTAGGAAAACTATCGAGTAGCTGAAAAACCAACCATGACCAGAAACTTATAACTTGACATTAATGACAATAGCTAACAGTTAACAACTTTGGTTTCTTAACACTCTTCGAGGTACCACTGGGCTAAAAATTTCAATTTTCTCCCATCCCCACACTTGAGCTTGGCATTGTCCTCAATGTTAATATATATATATATATATATATATATATATATATATATGATTCGTTTAAAGAACATTTGGAGGACGGGGTTGAAATTGATTGTTTAATCGTTTTAAAACTGGGGCTCTAATGCGATGGTTCTGACACTAAAACATACAATTACACTTCTAACACTTAAACTATAATTATAAAATAATTTATGAACCGAAATCACCTGATAAGAACGATAATGCATGCTCAACGTTGCTCGTAAACTCTCGTGAACACTTGTCTCCCTAAATACCATACCCGAATATGCAAAATCTCGAAACGTGTAGATACAAGCTTCTCACAAATATAAGATATATGTCTTTTAAGAATTTTGAAAAAATGAGTTTTTATTAAATTTATTAGACTATTACCGAGCCCAATTAGTTAGTTTCATAATAAATTTTGTTAAACAAGTTAAAAATGTTAAAAGACCTAACTCACTTTGGTAGGAATCACGACTGCATTGAGCGTATGCAACAAGCCCTTTAAACCCCCCGATAGCCCGGGTGGACGAGTGAGGTCTTGTGAGAATTTATAGTGAACTACACCCACAAAGTTCCAAATACAATAAAATATACACGTATCTGGATTAACCACAATAAAAAGAACACGAAAGCACTTCGGATATATTAATTGAAACTTCGTATCCTGTCAATAACTTTACTGAACATATCAAAATCCCAATTTTTCCAGCGCGGTATCCCCACACTTAGCTTTTGCTATGATGGTACACTTGATATACAATTAGTACAATACAAACAAAAACAAAATGCAAACTAAAATATAGAAAATGTACAGTTACCGCCCTTTTGAAACTTTTATGACATTCAAGGTGGGCGTCTGGCCGCTCCCGTGCAACCTTCTCATTATAAGCACACTTTTCTTCAATCGATTGTTGCCAGTCTTCCGATAGACCAGGATCTGGCCCGAACATCCTCAATCTCCACTCTTGATCATTTTTGTTGGGTGGATGTCTCACCTTATTCTTCCTTGGTTGGCTACCTTTTTCCAGCCACCTTCTCACTCTGTTGTTTTTCAAATCCCTTCTTATCTGTCCTGCCAATCACAAATCATTCCTCTTTTGTATGATCCTTGTCCAAGGATACACACTTGTCAACAAGAGGGTTAGTTGCGTATTCAAACAATGATAACCGTTTATCCCAGTCTCAACACTTGATTCCCAAAACTCCCTTAGCATAATTAATTACTGCATGTGTTGTGGCAAGGAATGGCCTACCCAGTATGACTTGTGGTTGTGCATTATTCACACGTTTAGCATAGTCAAGTACAAGAAAGTCAACTGGGTAGTAAAATTCCTCCACTAGAACCATTACATTAGTCACCATGTCCTGAGGGAGTGTATAAGTGTGGTCTGCCAACACCATAGTGGTGTTTACCCTTTCTTACGAGCCAAATTCATACCCATCATATAAACTACCGGGCATGATACTAACACATGCTCCAAGATATAAGTGCCCAATAAGTTTTAAATTCCCCAATTTGAATTGGTAAAAGTGGCACTCCCGGGTCTTGGAGCTTATTTTAGGTGGTGTTATTCTTCACCTCATCAACTATTATGTTGGTCAATTTACCAATTAAACATTTATCACATGAACAATTATCACAAAAAAATGTTTTATTTGATTTTAATTCTGAATTATTATGGAAAATTGTTTCATTTTGACCAACACAAATACTATCATCACTAACATCTTCTACCACTCTCTCAACAAACTGTGGTCGTGAATCAAATACAACACTAGATATTTCAAAATTAAGTAAAAGACTTACCGCATTGATGTGCACATTGTTTCCATTATTAGAGCTTGAACAAAAGTGTTATGGGTTTACCGTGGTGTCACTCTGTAGCTGACCCACACTTTTCTGCAATTTTGCCATGTCGAGGCTAGCTGACCAATCTTTTTTGCGATTGCTTCTGAAGATTTATATCTTACCTCGATTGCCACTGAGTATCTTTCTGATTCTTCGTCACTAGCTTCAGCAAAGTGTCCAATTTCGGGTGCACCGACTCTGAATTTTCCAAAGATCCTTTCTTCTGGTCTCGATTATGGCCACTCGATGAACTGTTATTCCAATTACCATATTTGTTATAGCCCCGACCACTGTTCTGATTATATGAACCCTGCTGATAACCTCCTTGGCTGTAATTTCCCGTCTATCGGTTCTGGCTCGAACTCTGAAAATTTGGGTGATTTCCCTTCATACTCGGGGCAATCATCTGCTGTGTGCCTAATGTAACAACTCGGACATTCCGAAATTTAATATTTATATTTTAAAAACCCGACTTATTTCGATGTTCGGGAAATTTTAATCGCATTTACTGAGTTAATTAATTATTATATTAATGTTTATTGTTTAATTATTTATGGTTATAACTTTCATTCTATAGAAAATCTAACCCTTAACTAAGGTTTTACCCAAAAGTGTTTCCATTTTCAAATTTTAGGACTAAATTGCAAATATTATTCTTCTTATCATCTTAACCGGTTTAACCCTAGATCCGACCCAAATTCTCAAACCCGCAACTCATTTAACAAGCTTGAGCTATAATTTTCGTTGTTAACTTGGAAATTGAATTAGGGAATATGATATACCTTCCTTAATCGTTATGCCGACAATCCTAATTTGGCTAATCGATCAAAATTGATTCGTCTTTCTTAATTATGCGCAACCGACTCAAAACCGATCTTCTTATATATGCAAACGACAATATTAATTCAATTATACTTGCAGATAACATTCTCAAATCCTCGTCGTCTTAACCCCAATAAATAATTACATTATAAGCACCTATTTAATCGTGTTCATTATCTCTTTCTGGCCGGCTATTGTTTGCGTAATTAAACTCGCCTATATCATCATATCAGGTATTTGATTATTGTGTGTTGTTCGTCTATGGCCATTAACCAAAAACCCTATCAAAGATTGGGTAAACATCAACTGATTAATCGATTTGAATTTCTAGGGTTTATGGAGTTTGGGGATAATTAAAATGTTAATATTAAAACTACTTTTCCTGAGTTATAACAAATTGGCCATCTAGAGCAATTGGTTGGATTGAGTTTGTGTTAGTGGTTGGGTATTGGAGGTCACGGGTTCGATCCCCCTCCGGATAATTTTTGTTTTTATGTTTGATAAATATTTGTTTAAGCTATATTATGTATTATATGTACTATATAAAATATAATATAATTATAAAATCATAAATAATCAGTACGTTTATAAAAAACCGACATAATAACTCATTGTCGTTTCGAACTTTGATTGTGACTATACACACACACAGATATATATATATATATATATATATATATATATATATATATATGCACACACACTTTAGTTATAAAAGTAAATTTTAAAAGGTTTTAAAATAAAGACTCTATTAAGGTTTTAGATTAAAATGTATAAAATATATATCTAGTTAAAAATAATAATTTAAAACAATTCTCTTTCTATAATTTATTGAAAATCATAAATATTTATTTATTTAAGTATTATTATTATCATAAGTATGTATTTTTATATATATTTAAACGATTTAATTAACCTTTTATTTCTTATATATTATTAACATGGATTTTAATTAATAAATTATTATATTAAATATATGAATTGAAATATATTAGAAGATTAATAAAGGTGGTAAAAGTTGTAATAAATCTAACTATAAAGTAATAATAATTGGTCATCCAATTTCCACCTTTCCTTTTAACCTGTCAATTATCTATATTTATTTTCCGCACCCATTCTTTATTAGTCCATTCCGTCCGAGATTGATTTACCGTTCTCATCGTTGTTTTAATATTATCCTCTTTGATCATCTAAACAGGTGAGTATTTCACTCCCCTCTTTTACTTATTTTTAACCGTTTTGGGGACATATGCATTCGTAAATATTTTGTATTATATAGTATTCAAACGCAACTGTTTATCCTTGTGTGTTTATCAGTCTGCCTAACTTGCTATTTGCTTAGTTGCTTTATTTAAATTCTATTGCTTATTTCGGCAACCGATGTCCATTTTTATGGCACGATTTAGTCCTTGCTTGGTAACCAATATCCATTTATATGGATTGGTTGAGCCATTTCTTTATGATTTGCTTGATTGTTATGTGCTATGGCTTAACTGTATATCTCACAGGAAAAGTTTGCACTTTTACTTATTATTATTATAGTGTCTCAAATCTGGTGATTTACTCGCTCAACCTTGTGTTGACAAAACTATTTTATTTTCAACGCATATGCAGGTCATCGTGTTATGTGAAGTAGTTGAAGTTTGGAAGATCACATAAGGAATTATATTAGAGAAAACTTAATGAGATAATTATTTTATGATTATGTTTGTTTGATGCTTTAATTGTTTTGGGATATTGTAACGAATATTTTTATTTGAAATTATTAATTAGATATTAATATCTATGGTGTTGCATGATAGTAGCCTTGAGAGCTGTGACAATTAGTTCGCGCCCCGGCATTTCTGCCGTATGTTGGGGTGTGACACCCAAGTTCCCCACAATCTTCACGAACCACAAACTTTACCCCGACTTTACCGACCTTCTTTTTACCCTTATCTTTCTTCATCAATTCAAGTTCTTGTTCTAACTCTACTATCCGTTCAGATTAACTCGATGCTGATTTTACTGATCGGATAGTCGAGTGTTTTCTTCTTCTTTCTGCAGCTGCTTGTAACTTAGAATCTTCACACATAAACTCAAGAAAATCCCAGTCGTCTTCTTCCGGTTGGTTTACAGTTGACCATTACACGAGGCTTTCATATGCTTTCAGTTTTCATATGTTAGCCCGTCAACAAAACACATCACTAACTCCCACAACTCGATCTGATGGCATGGGGACTTTCTGATCATCTCTTTGAAATGAGTAAATGTCTCATGAAACAGCTCGCCCGGTAACTGTGAAAAATGGCGAATCTCCATTCGGGCCTCATTTGTCTTCGACTGTGAATAATACTTTTTCAGGAACACCTGTTGCATCTCGAATCAGTTTCTGATACTATACACCGGTAACGAGTTAAACCAATGTTTTGCTTTGTCTTTCAATGAGAACTAGATTAACCGTAAGTGAACCTCATCTTAGTCGTATATCATCACCAATCTACCTGCAAATAGCCGAAAAATCGGACAAGTGTGAATACGGGTCCTCATACGCCATCTCGTGAAAATGTGGCACGGTGTTAATGTAAGACGGCTGGGACTTAAACGTTTGTTTTCCTGGAACTCACACCTGTGGGACAATCGGGGATGCTCCATCTGATATGGTCGGTCTGAAACGGCTGTTAACACCTTGACCTGGGGCTACATAATTTCTCCTTCGCTCCGTTGGATTAACCAAACCTCCTCTGTTAAATTGAATTCCCTAACCCCTTTCAATTATGTTGACTCTATTAACTCTGTTTCGCCTAATACCGTTTCTACCCCTGTTTCAGTTAACAAATCCAACCTGTCTCTGGTTTGCCGATTCTTCTAGCACTTCATCCCAGTCATTATTCTCCATAATTATCTGCTTAAACCCGTCATTATCTCTAACTCGCAAGTCTGCCCCATTACTACTATCATTACCTTGATTTGTATAATTCCACTCCCCCTCTTCTTCATCTTTAGTGTGGACACTAACATAGTCTTCATAATGATTCAGTGGAATTCTCCGGTTAGGGGTGTTGTGTGGAACCGATGGTCTGGATCGATCAACGTTTCGGTTTCATTAGTTTCTGGCAGAGTTATTTGGGTTTTGCTGTTGGTTAGTGTTGATTGGTGGGAGTTGGTCATTTTCGGGTTGGTAATTGTTGTTTGGGTTAAAAACAATATTTTCTGGTAGTGGGTTTTGGTCTTGGTTCTGATTCTGGATTCTGAGGTTGGCCTTCCATTTCCGACCCTCTGTTCTAAGCTCGGTTCTGCCGGGTTAATCTCTCAATCTCGGGCTTGCAAATAAGTGGTGACTGTCTTACCGAGTGACGGGTGTGCATAAAACTGTTACCTGCACAAACAACACACCCAACGTAAAATAGAGAAATACAACTTAAACCAAAGACTAAAAATTAAACTAAACTTAAAACTACGTTAAACCAAGAAATTCAAATAACACGAAAACACTAAGCGCACTAACTCCCCGGCAACAGTGCCATTTTGATGCTAGATTGTCGCTATCTAGTATCAAATTAAGTCCCTAATCACCTAAGAAAGCTAGGGTAAGTAGGGTGTCGAACCACGAGGGGTATGTGGTCAGTGTAACGTGTAACAGATTTCTAAATATTATGAAGTAATAAAGTGTAGTGATGATCACACAAGCAAATAGTAAGAAGCGAATTGGTTAGATGCGAATTGGTTCGTCAAAACATATTTTCACCAAAACACTAACTTCCTCGTTTTTCCCACCCATCGTAGTACGTGATGGGGTCTTCAGGGGTCCATCGCTTATCACTATGGACCAAAGTCAATGCATCTTTTACTTTAATCCGATCGCGTTACGCGATGGGTCTTCTGGCTTTCCCATCGCGTATCGTGATGAGTCTCTTTACCAGCAACAACTTATCATTTGCTTTGTTTTGTGTGTTGGACTTCTCGGGTCTTCATCCCGTGCCTCAACAGGTCCAAATTAATTTCTTTAACACCTGTGACCTGAAATGCAATATACACGTATGAAGTATCAAAGTTCCCACAATAAACGGTTAAAACTAGAAAATAAACGAACTTAAATATACACAAAATAATCAACCATCAGTGGTTTGTGGTTGTCAGTGGCAGTGGTGGTTGGTGGTTTTCGGCAGGGAAGATGGGGGGGGGAGTTGCGCGGAGAGGGATGGTGAAACATATAATAAATAAAATTTTGATTTTAGCCCTTGAACTTTGAATAATGACATTTTTTTACCCAAAACACTAACAAAGTTAGTGTCTCGTTATTCCGGGAGTGAGAGAAGAAAATATGTTAAAAGTTGGGAGTGTTGGGGAACATTTCGTAAATTGGGAGTGATATCTACCAATGGGTCAAAGTTTGGAGTATTTAAAATATTAATATGATGTGTTAAATACTATACTTTTTGGGAAGAAAAGGGTTAAAAAAAGAATACTCAAAACTTTAAGAAGTGTAAGAAGTCTATGTATGTAGAGGTGTGCATTGTTCCTTTCGATGGTTTATTCGGTTAGTTTTTGGGTTTTCATCTTGGTTAATACTAAAATCTAACTTGGGCTAAATTTTTTACTTAAAATACGTGAGATAAATACATAACATGGAGGTTTATATAAAACATTATTGTGGTATAAAACATGAAGTACATGAAATGGAGGTATAAAAACTAGGAATATATGAAAATATGAATGGCACGGATACAAAAAATATCTGTTAGCCACTTTCTGGTTAATTTCGGTTCGGTATCGTCAATTTTCGCTTTGATATGCTTGACGATTTGGTTATTGTTCATTCCTACATGCAGACATTTTGTTTTAATTATTACTTTTTAGGCATGAGTTTTGAATACTTTGTCGTATATAGTAAACAACAAACTTATATTGGTGCATTGCAGTATACTTATATGTTATGCCTAGCTTGTAGATCGGAGATATTTTGTTGGAATAATTGGATCTCTCTCAAAAAAGTTAATGTTTTTGGATGGTGATGTTTACAGAACCGTTTGCCTACCTCGACAGAGCTAGCTAAAAGGACCATTGTCCCAATCAATTATGTTTGTCCTTTGTGCACCAGTGCTTTGGAGACCAGTGAACACTTATTTTCTTCCAGCTTTATAACTTGTTTGGTGTGGCAACATATTGAAAGTTGGTTTGGTGGTAGAATCTATTTTTTGTATTTTCTAGGTTGTCCCAATCTATATGGTTACTTATTGGTGCATTTGGCAAGCTAGAAATAAGAGAATTTTTAAAGATGAGAAGGTGGATGTTAAAGATTGTGGGTCAAATTAAATCCCTTAGTTTCCTTTGGTTGAAGGCTCGAACAAGGAGTAAAAACAAAAGTAGGGAATTCATAAAGAATTTCCCAAAAATAAAAAGCAATCAATTCTGATTTAAAATATTTAAG
Source organism: Bidens hawaiensis (assembly GCF_021521415.1). Taxonomy (NCBI): domain Eukaryota; kingdom Viridiplantae; phylum Streptophyta; class Magnoliopsida; order Asterales; family Asteraceae; genus Bidens; species Bidens hawaiensis. The sequence continues at coordinate 14,054 of NW_027497788.1, read as the reverse complement.
AAAAATTATCTTTAAAGGTTGATGCATAGCCTCAGAGTTGTGTGTGTGTGTGCATAACAATACAATAATAAATAATTATCTAAGAAAGTGTAACATCCTAAATTTCGGTTAATATTTTAAAGGAATTAGGTTTAATTAAATTATAGAAGATAAATGTAATTATTTAAAGTAGGAGGGTAATAAGTGTCATTAGATAAAAAGTTAAACATGAAACCCTACCCTCTTCCAATAAATATAGCCACCATCTCATTCATAACCATCATTGCCTCCACACCTCAAGAAAACACACTTCTCCAATTCCCGTTTTAAAGAAAATAGCCCACAAAGACACGGAGATTCCCAGAGATCTAACCGTCAGATCAGTCTCAAATTTTAACTGACTATTCATAGCATTTAAATGAAGATTTCCACTGATCAGATCTTCGATCAGAGTTTGGGAATTCCGGTTTTTATTAGCCAAACCATAACAACTAAAACTGGAATTGTCCGGCCACTGTTCAGATTTTCCGGCGACTGTGGCGGCATTTTCCGATGAAGGAGAGCTAATGGGTTTGTAAATCGGGGAGAGACAGTTCCGTGGCCGCTTGAATCACTCAATTCTGAGTTCGATTGATATGGTTTTGGTCTATTCGAGTGATTTCGATCATAAACCTCAATTGTACGTTTTTGTTAAAAAGGTTTACTTTTCGTGTACGGATTTGCATGAAAATTAATAGGATGATAGAATGGGTCATGGTTATTTATAAAGTTATGAACTTGATAGTAAACGGGGTAGTTGGTTCATTCTGGGTAGAACAAGTAGTGGTCGGTTCGTGAAAAGGGTGGGTAAATGAAGTCGGTTTTGTATGAAACTTTGTAGAAATAATTTATCTCAGCTGACCCAACATTTTAGAACCCGATACCGCAGCCACTTGATGACGAATGAGCCGTTTGAATCTAGATCTAGCTTATTTCGGGTGTTTAATCAACCAAAAACGAGCTTAAGGGCCACCTTAGCTTAGATCTGGACACCCCGAGGCTACCTAGGTCATAAACGATCAAACTCTGACCAACCATGGTGGTTAATGGCGGCTGACGACGCCGGAATCGAAGAAAAACCCTGAAAACGCAAATTAAGAAAGCTAGTATGAACTTTGGGTCGTATAAGTATGTAGCACATTAGTATATGGCGTATATGTATATAAGCTGTATAAATATGTAGCGTATATGTACGTGGCGTATATGTATATGTAAGTCATGTATGTATGTAGTGCATAAGTATATGGCGTATATGTATATAAGCCGTATTAGTATGTTGCGTATATGTACGTGGCGTATACGTATATGTAAGTCGTGTATGTATGTAGCGTATATGCATGTGGCGTATATGTATATGTATGAAGCGTATATGTATGTAACATGTATGCATGAAGCGTATATGTAAGACTTATACGCTGAACAACTTATACGTTGGGAAATGACTTATACGCCCAAGACTTACACGGGTGAAAGTAATTTTCCAAAATAAACAAAAGATAAACAGCGAATACGTACGTAAACGATAAATATGGACTTATATGATATATGGGCTAAAGATAAGCTAAGTAATAAGGAAATGTAACATTTAAAACGGGAAATGACTTAGAAATATGATATAATTAGGAGTAGTTAAGTGATGCTTGTTAATTGATACACAGTTAGCCGTGCACGGCTCAAGAAGGGCATTACGTAAACTCAGAAAGGAATGGCTTAAAGGTGAGTTTCTAGCCCCATTTCCTTGTTATGTTTTCGGGGTTGTGTGCATATTTTATGTGATTAATTAATACACTTACCTTGAGTGGTAAGTGTATGATATGTGAATGCTTCATGAATGATATACGAATTATATATGAATGATATAGAAAATGTTAAGAGTATGTATGAAAGTATATATAGGGAGAGGATCATGAGAGAACTCTTTATTAGGGAGAGAACTAGAGAACTTCTAATTAAAAGGTTATTTTTGTAAATTACCCTAATAATAACAGTTTATGTTGACATCCCCTGTACAAACTTTCCCCTTCGCGATGGACTTCCCCCAAACACCTATAGATCAATCAACTCTACTTGGTGATCATGAACCCTAAATCATTGAATATATTGTATGTCGATCATCTGCAATAGCATAGTTACGCAATTACATTCGTTAATCGTGTCTCCAGCATTGATTTCAACCATTGAACATTACAATTGAAGGTATCTTTGATTTCAGACTTATATATTCCTTAATAATGTGTGTATTTACTGATTTTCATCTGTTTCCTATTAAATTTATTGAATATTGATGTATTTTCAAGTTCTACAATCAATTTCAATTATTATACTCTAATTCTAGAGTTTGGTGATTCTAGGTCAAAAACAGACATAATTTGCAGATTCTATCTCAAAAAAGGTTATTACTAATGGAAAAAAAACAGAATTTGTTTCCATCATGTATTGATTAGAAGGTTTAATTAATTAATCACGAGTTAATAGATTATTAGAAGATAACTAACTATTACAAATGGGTAATGATGTGTCATACAAAGTATTGCATATGTGTATTACTCTTAGTATTGCATATGTGTAATACTGCTAGTATTACATATTATCTAATAAGTATAATTGAGAGGGTTTGGTGCCTCAAATCTGTTTTGTTAGGATGTAAGGTTTGTTTGTCAGTTACTTGTTAGTTGTTTGTTTGAGCTTAATATATTTGGATCATGTTTTAGGCATTTACCAAGAAATGGTTGGACCCTAGGAGTAACCTATGGCTGTTGTAACGTTGAAACAGAGTTTTGGTGCTTCAATGGCATACTTTGTTAGATGGGTAAGTTTCTAGGCTTCTTTAGCATTAATACACACATAAAAACTTACATCACTAAAAAGAACCTTTGTATGCTAGAGCATTTACTCAACTACACAATTGAACAAATCTCATATACTGCTGCCCATACTACTAAAAATTTTATTTGCCTAAATCACTTGCAGGTATAAGGAGCTAGGGTACATAACCCCTCCAAGTCTCTACATCATCCAACCGCTCTTGGCAAAAGAGCCTGAGTTGTCCCTAGCTGCTGGTATAGCCAAAGAGTTAACTGTTGCGATCCCTAAGTTAGTGATCCATAATCAAAATATCAATGCAACCTCTTCTGGTAACTGCAAATCATCTACCTCCACTCGCCCTCACAACAAGAAACGTAAGAACCTCATCTGCAATAACTGCAACTGTCACCACCTGACCAACTCCAATTGTCGTCTTTGCACCAATTGTAACCGTTATGGCCACCTTGCTAATTACTGTCGTTAAGTCCATAGTGCTCCAACTTCTCCACAACGATTTGAGACGCTCGTTTCTCGAAACAGTACAATGTCATCTACTAAACCCGGTGTTCCTAATACCCGTGTTGGCTACCATTGTGGAGACCCAAATCATCTCCGTAATTCGTGTCCTCATCGTATCCATGCTCATCAAGCTCAAACTATAACTGCACCCTACTACTTGACCCATGCTCACCAAGTGCAAACCCATCAACCCCATGTCTTTCAAGCTCCTCCCTAAATCAAGGTCAACCTTACTTAATCCAACTCTATCGAACCCCGCAACCGCAAGCTCAAGTTTACTAAACATATTTCAACCAAACAACCTTCTTGATAATTGTTCAAGCTCAAGTTATTCAAGCAATGCCAAGCCAATCTACCTTGACTGCTCCAACTCCTATGAATGCAACTCCTCATTGTGCTTCAAGTCACGCCAATTAAGCTACTCAAGGACCACGAAAACTTTTGCTGATTTCCTTATCTTATCTTAATCTATTTTGTATTTTTCCTAATCATGAATTGTAACGCCTCTTTATGGCCTTGGATTATTTCCCATTTGAACTATTTATCTTTTACATCATTTACCTCATGAATAAAGTCTATTTTATTTAAATAGATTGTTTATTAAAGTCTATTTTTTATTTTAGTTGTCTACCCTCATCCATCATAACCCATTTTATTAACCTCAACTATTAATAAGTTACCATTTTTCAATTTTCATGACTCATACTTTTGTGTTAAAAGATGTCTTAGAAATTCTTTTATTTTATTTAAATCCACCACAACTTTCGAAATGTTTTATACATTGGTTTTATAATTAAAACTCCTTGAAACTTTTGTTTCCTCAAAATCATGTATTTTCAAACGGTTGTAAACCCATACGGTTAGACGAATCATGTGGACCATCTGACTATAACAATAATTATGGGCCGAAACATAATTATCGAAGTCCTCTCATGGAAATCATAATGCGTACAATTGTGTGTCGTACTATAGAATCGAAAGTAGTTGGGATAACAATACAAACGTAAAGATGCTAAGGACATGGTGGATACGCCGCTGGTACACCCTATATATAAGTGCCCTTATCGGATTTTCATTTGAAGCGTTGCTTCAACTATTCAAAGTTCTGCATTATGATTAGTTTTAAATCATATTTAAAAGTTTATTGTTCTTAAAATCTAATGGTGTTGTTTTAATATTCTCTAATTTCGGGACGAAATTCCCTAAAGTATGGGAGACTGTAACAACTCGGTTTTTTCGAATTAATATTTTATATTAAATACCCGACCCGTTTCGATGTTCGGGTTATTTTTTTAAATAAAAATATCGTGTTTATCGAGAAGATTAATTATTTATATATTATTATTTAACTAATTATATAAAATATAATTATAACTTTCTTACTTTGACAAAAATTACCCAAACATAAACTCTTAACACTTATTGATTCCATCCTATAACCCTATGGTCTAAAGTGAAAATGTAGGATATAACCCATTTATCAAATATGGTAACCAAGATCCAAACCCGATAACCCAATTTCGTGACCCGATTGAATTTGGGATTACTTGGATCTTAATTCCCGTAATTGTTATAGAAATTGAATCTCATATCATGTTATACATTCTATTAGAGGCCAAACCGACAATTTAAGTTAGTTAATTCAATCGTATTGATTCTCTTACCATCTATGACTTAGCTGACACCAAAATGGACGTATTATACAAGAAATTGATAGTTATAATTTAATTAAATCCCCAATTATACGCAGCTAACCCTCGCCACCATAACCTATACACTTAATTATATTATCTGCTCCGTGAAATCGTGTTCTTGACCTCTTATAGTCCGTCTACTGTTCGTTCTTATTAACCCACTATACAACGAGTTACGAGGTAATTAGTTAATGTGTTTTGTTTGTCTGGTTCCAATGAACAAAAACCCTAACAAAGCTTAGATTAACATTAACGAATTAAATTGATTAACAAAAACCTATACATTTGTCTAGTTTTATTATTTCAGTATCATCATTTAAACAAACGCGCACCCAGCTCAGTTGGCTTGGGTGCTAGTGTGTTGTCTGCTGGGTTAGGTGGCTGGGGCGCGGGTTAGAACCCCCCCCCCCCCCCCCGAGCCCGTTGAAAATGTTTATATATATAATACATTTAATCACATAATTGTTAATTAATATATATCATAAAAATCAATAGCAAATTATATTTTTTTAAAACCGACATATTAGCTAGTTGTTTTGCCAAACTTGTTAAAAACCATATTATATATATATATGAATATATTTTATCTATTAAAGATGTGTTAAGGATTCTAATTAATAAAAGTTTAGTATGGTTTTAATTCAAGATGCACACTTAAAATATAATCTTTTTATTTAATATGTTAAGTTAAGTTTGGTCTAAGTATTTTCTAAACCAAATGCATATTTTTTGTATATTATTTATTACAACTTTAATACTTATAAGTAAAAGTGGTTTTATAAACGATTATATTTTATATAAAATATTGTTTACAATTAATCTTTATTAATAATGATAGTATGTAATATTTTAACTCTTCAATACCGTTTGTATCGTGAATAGTTATTTAGTCCATTTATTATTTATTACAACTTTAATACTTACAAGTAAAAGTGGTTTTATAAACAATTATATTTTATATAAAATACTGTTTACAAGTAATCTTTATGAATAATGATAGTATGTAAAACTCTTCGATACTGTTTGTATCTCGAATAATTATTTACTCCATTTATTAATCTATAGTATTCTTCGTTATTATTGTTACTTAGGGTTTTCCCGTTGAATCATCTCTAGCGTGACGTTTATTCTCTTATCATTCATAACACATTTATTCGTTTTCTTATTGCTAATGTGAGTATCTCACTCCCCTCTTTTTATTCATTTTTACTGTTTTGGGGGCATATGCGTTATACTTATTTTAGTATTATTTAATACTCAACTTGCAGTTGTTAGTCATGTGTGTATACCAATTTATGCCTAACATGTTATATGCTTACTTGCTTATTTGGTTGTACCGTCGTAGTAGCCATCGTTCAGTTCATCTGGCATCGTGCTTAGCGACAACTTATTTACTTGCTTATTTGGTTGTATCGTCGTAGTAGCCATCATCCAATTCATCTGGCATCGTGCTCACCGACAATTTATTTAGCCGTCGTCCAGTGCATCTGGCACTGTGCTTATCGATAACTTGTTTACTTGCTTATACGGTTAAATTGCTTATCTCACTTGACACAGTTTGCACTTTTATTTATTATTATATAATTATAAAATATGGTGTTTTACTCACTCAACCTAGCTTTAACGAAATTATTGTATTTTTAACGAATATGCAGGTCATCGAATGATTTGATTGTTCAGGATTTCTTTGAAGAAACTTAGGGTGCATGATGGAGAGAAGATACAAGATTTAAATTTAAATTTTTGTCTTATTTGTTTTATCTATGGAATTATGTAATTTGTTTATCTGAACTTTGTTGAATCATTTGAATTTGATTAATAGATATTATCACTTCAAATATTGCATGATAGTACCTTAAGAGTTGTGAGCAATCAACTCACGCCCCGACATTTCCGCCTTAGGTTGGGGTGTGACATTGTGTACTAAATCTTCATCTTATTTTGTACTGGAAAAATAAGACAATGGGGTGTGGTGGTCTTCAGAGTTTGTACCGGAAAATATTATTATCCAATTTTTAAAAAATATATACCGGAAATCTTAAGAGTTTATCACTTCAAATTCAGTTTGGATTATTTTTTTAATCATGCGAACATGTTTCTTTTAACATATCTGGTATTAAAAAAAAACTCAAACCAATTGTTAGTCTTATTTAAAAAATCGGAACCGAGGAGATGGTGGTTGGACTTGAGACGAAATTGAGTTGGTGGTGTTTAAAACCTCGCCTAAATACATACGTTCGTATGTAAAGTGTTTGAAAAACATATGTTCGAAAATTCGTGTGTAAAATGGTTGAAAAACAAGTGTTTCGATAAGTTATCTTAACCATTTAAATTGTGGGGACCGAAATTATTTGAAAAACATATATTTAGTTAGGAATATTGAATTAAGAGGGGCTGAACCAAATAATGATAATATTATTGGAAAGTGATGAATTCGTAACTCTTTCACAGCTACATTTGCTAGTATACTATCAATTACTTTTAAGACTTGGGATAAGTGGATTGCTAAAACATATGTATAGTAGAACAAATGCATGTGGGTTAAAAAAGAATATCCTTGAACAAAAAACAAAATAAATTTATTTTCAATCTATCTCATGAACGACCCTAAATTTGAAAACTTAAATGTTATATGATATGATGTTAGAAAAATACGTTAATTGATATCTATCCATCTAATTCACCAATATTACTAATGACTTAAAATTTAAATCTTATATCTCAAACTTCAAACAAAATGTCAAACAATTTACTAATGATTATTATTAATAATAGAATATTTCAAAAGAACTATTAAAGAAATTAGAAAATGTGTATCATAAGAATTTATAACTTTCTTGTAAATTATGAAAATATTATTAGCATAAAATAAAACTATACAAAAATCAATAAGGATTTAAATATTTAAATAGTCAACATGAAAATACATCAAAAGTAAAAAAAGTTGATATGACTTATTTTGTTTGAAGTTGATATGACATTGTGTACTAAATCTTCATCTTATTTTGTACTGGAAAAATAAGACAATGGGGTGTGGTGGTCTTCAGAGTTTGTACCGGAAAATATTATTATCCAATTTTTAAAAAATATATACCGGAAATCTTAAGAGTTTATCACTTCAAATTCAGTTTGGATTATTTTTTTAATCATGCGAACATGTTTCTTTTAACATATCTGGTATTAAAAAAAAACTCAAACCAATTGTTAGTCATATTTAAAAAATCGGAACCGAGGAGATGGTGGTTGGACTTGAGACGAAATTGAGTTGGTGGTGTTTAAAACCTCGCCTAAATGTCAAACAACTTACTAATGATTATTATTAATAATAGAATATTTCAAAAGAACTATTAAAGAAATTAGAAAATGTGTATCATAAGAATTTATAACTTTCTTGTAAATTATGAAAATATTATTAGCATAAAATAAAACTATACAAAAATCAATAAGGATTTAAATATTTAAATAGTCAACATGAAAATACATCAAAAGTAAAAAAAGTTGATATGACTTAAAAGAACTTTTAACCACCTTTAAGGGTGTACTTTTATTAAAAAAATAAAATATTTCACAATCATTCTCTCTCTCTCTGCTACACATATCCACACACTTTTTGTCATACACTTTATGTCACCATCACACTCCATCTCCTACACTCGTCAATTTCAGGTTAACTCCGTTAACCCAAACTCAGTTAATTCAAACTTATGATCACATGAACTATGCCATTTCAGTTAACGCATTCCTCATTGCATTTAATTAGGGTTTACCTTAAATGTGTCAATTATTATACAAATAGTCTTTCGGAGTTTCACCGAACCGCACACGAGTCGACTCAAACCGTTGGTTAACAAACAATAATTAATATGAACAAGCACTTGGTATAAATACGTATTATGTTGTAATAATATATGTTTATATGTGACATACGTGCTTGCATGTGTAACATTATATCATAGAACTAAACGAAATTGCCCTAGAATTAAATTAACTAGAAGATTAGGGAGTAAAGTGTAACATGTTAATATTTAATCAAGTTAATATCCCAACCCTAATCCCACCACCCCTTGGAACGGGAGCCACCCCCCCCCCCCCTCCTCTTCGGCCGAACATACACACACACACACAAAAGTTATTTTTAAGCTTGTTTGAAGGATCCAAGGTGCTAACTAGGTAATTAACACCCTCTCTAGCCTTTCTATTGATTTAGTTTCATCATTAAACATGTTAATAAAAAACCTTAAATCTTAAAATTAATGAACAATGATGAGTTGGGGTTTATTTGTGCATATATTGATAAACACAAGTAAATTGTTCACTAGTTATGTTGTTGTTGATTGTCAATTGCATGTTTGTTTGAAATTGAATTTTTGAGTAAACCCTAAATGTGCATGAAAAGTGAAATTTAGATGCATGGTTGATGGATTATGGTCTAGAGGATTGTATGCATGATTAATTGTTCATAGGTTATTATTTTGTTGGAGTTTGGAGAAAGCTAATGCTGGACAGAATCATAGATGCGTGTTAATACGGCTGTAACTTGATGTTAATGATATGTTTTGAAGAGGTTATCAATTCTATGATGTAGTAGGTCGAGTCTAGTTCTAAGGAATCCAAGTTTGTAATTTTTGGACATGTAGAAGTCACTTTTTATGGATTTATTAATTAGTTGTGCAGTTCTGATTCGGGAAGCATTTTCATAGGCTGATTTGTTAATACCATATCTCACAAACAACTAGACCAATTGAAGTGATTCTATCTCTAGAAGTTAGTAAATTGAATTTTGAATCTAACCTAATTGGTCTTGCATTAATTGGATTAACCATGTAATAGGACTACTCGAGAAATATTTGTTGCGCATGATAATGACTACTGTGTACCTATTATGTTGATTTGATTCTTGTGATAAAACCGTACATGATAAAAATATAATAAAAATATTTCCCGAAACCTAACTCACGTGTGCTTCTGTGGTAAATTTTGGTGATTTTATCTGTATGTATGAATAGTGAAATAGAGTCTTCTTGACGTGCTAAATTCTGTCTCGGAAACTTAGATGCTAAATTCTTGATTGAAATGTGAAAAGTGATTGTTTGATCGATGTTTGAGTTGTGTTTGACATATATGCCCTTTTGATTGATGATGTACTAAAAATATATCTTAGTGACATTAAATACCATAATTTATCACACCCATAACTTATCACCAACGTGTTGTTGAGTCGCACTTGTTTCACAAATATAACACGGAAACACCTCATGCATAACTTTTATGTGTCGAGTCTAGAGACTCACTCATAGTTCAAAACACTTAGAAATGTGTGTATTTGAATGTGTGTAGGTATTCGAGTCTAATAAATGTATCCGAGTTCATATAGTGTATTCTATTATACATATTGTGTTCAAGTATCCCGAATGTATTCGAGTATACATTGGATGCGAGTGGCCTTATCGTATTTGAGTCATGAATGTATTCGAATCAATGTATGCGAATGTAGACATGTAATCGAACCCATACATTGTATTCGAAATCCTCCTTGTATGCGAATGTGTGTATATATTTTAAGATGGCCAATGTATGCGAATCTGTATATGTATTCGAGTGATACGAAGTAATCGAACATGGGCTTGTATTCGAATATGCCTTATGTAATCGAATGCAGACATCGTATTCGAGTCCAAATTGTAATAGAGTTAGACCCATGTAATCGAACAATCTGCATGTTTTATTATTTTCGGATGGACTGTGGGCTAAGGGTTGGTCCTTAATCCCACTATCGTTTTATGTTTTAACCCTTAAACCCTTATTATGATATTATATTACCCGTAAACGTTCCCATGACCATTTCCGGCTAAGACTTGACCCGTGCAACCATAAAGCTTGGACCTTTATGGCTTAAAACATTCAAAGCTAGATCTAGGGTTTCTTTATGAGCCGTATATAACCACGAGTTTGTTAAGTCCACTTTAAGCATCAAGGTTGAAACTTTATGATTTATCTAGACCCGAACTACTCTAGGGTTAAGTTTTAGGGAAAACCTTTCTTAAAAACATAACCTTTAAAGATAAAGAACATACCTTTATGCGTTTTTAGGCTACGGTTAGCTTTGGTTATGAACAATAATCTTGTATCTTGCTTGTATAGTCAAGATCTATCAAAATCTAGCTTTGTTTCGGGTCTTGGATCTCTCTCTAGCTCACGGCCGTATATCGTGGGGTTTGTGTGTGTGTGTTTTGAGTGTGTAGAGAATAAGGAAGATAGAAATGATGGTTTTAGGGTTTTAGGGAGGTTTAAGGGAGTATTTATACTCTCTTAAGCCCATGGACCCAAGGCCCATCACATCCCTTAATCCATCTTTCTCCACCCAAGTCCATACTCTTTATTATATTTATTCTTAAATAAATATTAACACACATTTAAAAAACATAAATTCCCTTTATTTATTATTATAAAATTTAGGATGTTACACTATACCTATACTCAAGGTCGTGAACACGTAAAAGGTCCGCAGTCGTTACCTATGTCCACCATTCATGGCACGTACAAGGTCTGTAGTCCTTCCCTATACCATCAACACGTATAAGGTCCACCTTCCTTCCTTATGTTGTCACCTATATCATAACACGTACGAGGTCCGCAGTCCTCCCCTATGCTACCACATTATATTTACAGCACGTTTAAGGTCCGCAGTCCTTTCCTATGCTGACACCTATATCATAACACGTACGAGCTCCGCAGTCCTCCCCTATGCTATCACATTACATTCCCAGCACGTTTAAGGTCCGCATTCCTTTCCTTTGCTGACACTTATCTACAATACGTATAAGGTCCACAGTCCTTATCTACGTTGACATCTATCATATATAACACATATAAGGTCCATAGTCCTTAACTACACTATCACATGCCACATCTATGTCCAATAGAAGTTAGAGGGATTTGCCATCCTAACTTATTATGTCAGACATAGAGCCCGCATACCGTACATACAGCTGCTTACACGTACCACATATACTATAAATACATATAACGTACCAACATAAGTAATTTAACAGGCATACGTGTTCTACATTCCTCAACCAAATATATTACTAAACAAGTAATACATAATATCAAACTATCACATTGAGTATGCACAACCCCGAAAACATTCACAGAGAAAGGGGCTAGAACTCACATGTGTCCTGCTTCTCGAAATTGATGGTAACACCTCTCTTCAACTGAGCACGGTTGACTGTGTAACAAGGAACATAAGTTTAACTACTACTCTCGTGCTCTTACGTATCTATTCTAGCCTCGGTCTTTCTTTCTAGGCTTTTATCATTTTTAAACATTACCTTTAGTTATTACTTAATTATTTATTCTTGTCTTACATGCCGCATAAGTTCTTGGCGCACAAGTCATTTCCACATATAAGTCAGCGCATTAGTTATTACGTATAAGTTACTTCTCAACGTATAAGCTAGGCTAGCGTATAAGTCATGGTGGCGTATACGTCATGTTAGCGCGTGAGTCTTGGGACATATATGTTATACGTCCACATAAGTTATGTGCACGCATAACTTATACGCCCCGTATAACTTATACTCCCATACTTATACACTTCCTACATATACGTGGCCACACATATGCGCTCCCAGAACTTACGTGATACATACATATGTGTGTTTCATACATAAACGTCCTTACTACATATGCGCTTCTAATCATATACCATCACACATACATATACGTACATGTACACATATGCGTTGGTATACGTATGTGCCCCCAAACATATGCGCCCATATAACATATACGGCGCATATGTTTAGATATGATTATCCTTAACACGTTTTTCGGAGTTTTCTTTGATTCCGGCTTCGTTAACCACCGTTAACCACCATGGTTGGCCAGATTTTGATCGTGTATAACGCAGATAGCTTCTGGTGGTCCAGATCCAAGCTAAGGTGACTCTGAAGCTCGTTTTTGATTGATTAAACACCCGATTAAAGCTAGATTTAAATTTAAATGACTCATTCGGAATCCCAGGGATGCGGTGTCGGGTTCTAAAATGTTGGGTCAACTGAGATAAATAACTCCTAATAAGTTTCATGCAAAACCGACTTCGTTTACCCGTCCTTTTCATGAACCGAACACTACTCGTTTTACCCGAAACGAACAACTAAACCATTTACTAGAAAGTTCATTACTTTATCAATAATCGCGACCCGTTAAATCATCCTACAAGTTTTCATGCAAATCCATAAACAAAGGCTAAAACTTTTTAACAAAAATGTACCTTTGAGGTTTATGTTCAAAATCATTCGAATAGACTAAAACCATATCAAACGAACTCGAAATTGAGTGATTCAAGCGAACACGGAACCTTCTCGCCCCGATCTACAAACCCATCAGCTCGCAGTTATGGGAAAAACCGCCTCTGCAGTTGCCGAAAAATCAAAACAGTTGCCAAAATCTTCTATTTTAGCTGTTACGGTTTTGCTGTTGAAAACCGGACTTCTTAACTGCTGTTATGATAATTGGTGGAAATCTTCATTTATATGTCATGAAAACTCAATTAAAGTTTGAGACCGATCAGACGGCTAGATCTCCAGGAATCGTTGTGTTTTTATGGGTGGTTTTCTCAAAAACGAGAATTTTGATAAAGAATGAGTTTGGAGGCTAGGATGGTTATGAATGAGATGGTGGCTATATTTATAGGAAGATGGTAGAGTTTCATGTTTAACTTTTCATCTAATGGCATTCCCCTCATACTTTAGGTAATTACATTAATCTTCTATAATTTAATTCAACTCAAATTGTTTAAAAAACCAACGAAACTTGGGATGCTACAGCTAATGTTTTACGAACATTTTACATACACCAAAATACACTCATGTGGATTCTTATTTGATAAAAAGAAAAAATAATAACAAAAAAATAAAAATACATTTTTTTATATCTTGAAAAGGAAAAGAAGAAAAAACATATCTATAAACAAATCAATACCAAAATACACACTCATATGGATTCTTATTG